>NC_065451.1:49364047-49671362 GCF_917563875.1 Diabrotica virgifera virgifera | reverse complement strand
GAAGGCAAATCTTTATCAGCCCAACAGACCTCACAATTCCAGAATCGTTTTTAATCAACTACGATAATACTTCATACAGAATATTCTTATCGAGTGGCAACTTGACATGTTACAACTGTAAACAAAATGGTCATACGGCAACTAACTGCAAAAACCCTATCAATCCAAACTCAAATCCTATCGCTTCGACCTCAGTAGAAAACATCCCAACATTCACTCCTCCAGAAATATCAACCAGCATACCAGAACCTATCAATCCAAAACCAAATCCTATTGCTCCAACCACAGCAGAAAAAAACCCAATATTAAATCCTCCAGAAATATCAACCATCACACCAGCATCTGTTTCAATTCAATCAGCTAACCCAACTACAAACAATCAACTGAACCCCAAAGAAACTGAGAGCGAATCAACTACCTTACATATGAATATTGAGTCTTCACAAAATAGTTCAAAAAGAACGATTGACGATACCTTAAGTCCTCCCCCGCCACCTAATGATACCACTGATAAAACGATGTTTACCAATCCAGCAGAAATAGCACTTAATCCCAAGAAAAAGAAAAAACAAAATAAAGGAAAATCTCTAGAAGCATTCATAAACCAGCAGTCGCCACCATTTGTTCTAAGCTATGTTCAGATAACAGACCTATTCGAAAACATAAAGAGTTCACCCGATCCACTTATTACCGTTGAAAATTATACAGATAACTTTACAGCTCTCATCGATATGTTAAACAAAATATATTACTATACTCAAGACAGATCTACAAAGACCCGAAATACCAAATTAAGGAAAATTCTTCTAAAACACTTACAGATGCAAATCCCACAGGACCTAGTATCCGATACAGAAAGTGACTCCTCACAAACAAATCAATAAATAAATTTAATAAATTAAAATGGAGTTTAATAAATTAATACAGTGGAATATAAATGGCTATTTCAATAATTTACCTATGCTACAGATCATTCTTTCAGAACAAAATCCAGATTTTGTATGTTTACAAGAGACCAATTTTAAACCAAATCAAAATATAATCTTAAGAAACTATGTTTGTCATAATCAAATAAGACTTAACCAAAACATTGCTAGTGGCGGTGTATCAATTTTAATTAATAATTCATATGACTCGATAAGAATACCTCTAAATACTAACTTAGAGGCCATTGCTGTCACCGTTATTGGGAAAACTAATATAAACATTTGCAACATATATCTACCTCCTGGAGCAGTAATTTCCAGAAACGAACTAGAGGATCTTTTTAAACAAATTCCTACTCCTCGAATCATTTTAGGTGACCTAAACGCATATAATCACATCTGGGGATCAGCATATAAAGATCAACGGGGTACCGCCATTGAAGAAATTATAGATCATCTTAATGTGTCTCTCTTAAATGACGGAAGCCCGACTAGATTTAATATAAGAACTGGAGAAGCTACACCACTTGATCTAACAATATGTGACAGTGATCTTTACCCACATTTGTCTTGGTATCCAATGCAGTACACATACAACAGTGACCATTATCCATTAATTATAGAAAACAATCAACATAAACGCACAACCCATTTCTCTCCCAAATGGAAAATAGATAAAGCCGATTGGAAGCATTTCGCCCAACAGATAGAATCATATATAAACAAGTGCTCGACAACAATAATTAATGTCGAAGAATGTCTAGACAATTTGACCCAAATAATTATTAAGGCAGCTGAAAACTCAATCGGTAAAACAGCTCCAACGAAACATTCAACACCAGTTCCATGGTGGAACGAGTCTTGTAAAAAGGTCATTAGAGAAAGTAAAACTGCCTTTAATAAATATAAAAGAAATAAATCACTTGAAAACCAACTAGAATATAAGAGAACTCGAGCCATAACTAGATTGACGATAAAGACAGCTAAACGTCAATCCTGGATTGATTATGTTTCTAAAATAAACAGCTCTACTCCTATGAGTGACATATGGAAGAAGATAAAACGAATATCGGGAAAAAGTTTAAATTTAAAAATCAACTCACTAAATATTCAAGATAAGGTTATTACCTCCGACAACGAAATCGCAGAAGAAATGGCTAACACTTATAAACACAGATCTAGTAATACCCAGTATAACCAGAGCTTTATTACACTTAAGCAACATGAAGAACGTAATCTAATTAACTTCGATGAGATAGATAAAAGTCCTATAAACTCTCCTTTTTTAATGGAAGAATACAACGAAGCCCTTAACTCATTTAAAGATTCGGCAGCGGGACCTGATGATATTCCGGTAAAATTTATAAAAAATCTACCTTCAAACGCTCACCAGTACTTACTAAGGTTATTTAATTTAATCTGGACTCAACATAAATTTCCACCAAAATGGTCAGAATCTATTATTATACCAATTTTAAAACCAAACAATCCAAAAAGTAATCCAAATTCATATAGACCAATATCTTTGACATGTGCTATGGGTAAATTAATGGAAAAAATTGTAAATAAAAGGCTTTTATGGACCCTTGAGAATCGAAACCTAATCATTCCAAATCAAAGTGGTTTTCGAAAAAATCGATCAACAATAGACAATATTTTAGCATTAGAAAATGACATACTTGAAGCTTTTGCTGTCAATCAAAAATGCGTCGCTATATTTTTTGACATCAGGGGAGCCTATGATGTTACTTGGAAACACCTAATAGTCAAGAAACTACATAATTTAAATATCAGGGGACACTGCCTAGCGTTCATTAACAATTTCCTTACCAATAGATCATTCCAACTTAAAACTAATGGTATGCTATCACCAAAAACAAAACTAGAGAATGGTATTCCACAAGGATCAGTGTTAAGCCCTACACTTTTTTTAGTAGCAATAAATGATGTCCTAACCAATATGAACTTACCACTGAAAGGTCTCTTATACGCAGACGACCTTGTTATCTATGCGAGAAGTCAAAATATGGAAAACATCACGAATATGCTACAAACGTTCTTACATCAACTAGAGAAATGGTCGCAAAGTTGTGGGTTTCAATTTTCTACAGAAAAAACACAATTTATATTATTCTCAAAGAAAAGCTGCCCTAATCACCCTTCACTCTCACTATATAACAATTCGTTAGTTCGGAAAAATACTGTAAAATTTTTAGGAATGACATTCGACCAACATCTAAATTGGAAAGAACATATTAAGAAACTGGCAATCGAATGCCAAGGAAGACTTAATATCATTAAATCATTGTCAAAAAAAGACTGGGGAGCAGATAGACAAACTATGCTCTCTCTCTACAGAACTCTAATCAGATCTAAATTAGACTATGGCGCGATAGCATATTCATCGGCTACTGAGTCTTCTCTTAAAATTTTAGATTCAATCCACAATACTGCACTCCGCATTGTCTTGGGAGCTTTCAGAACCACACCAATAGAAAGCCTGTATTGTGAAGCAGCTGAACCATCACTGTATTACAGAAGAATGTACTTAAAGTTAACCTATGCAATTAAATCAAATGCAAATCCTAATAACCACACCTTCAAATATGATCACCTTAACCGATTATCAACATTTTTCTCCAATAAACCACGTCTACACAAACCTTTCTACCACCGAATCAAAATGGATCTCTCATCTCTTAACACCACCTTACCTCCTTGCTATCCTGTTAGTTTTGAACCTGCTACGCCATGGAATTTGGGAGTACCAAAAATAATTACCACCTTAACTTCATTGGACAAACATACTACTAACCATAGTATAATACATCAAAATCTGCAAAACTTATTATCAAAGTATACAAACTTCTCTCAAATATATACAGATGCTTCAAAATCAACAGATGGCGTGGGAGCAGCAGTTATATCCTCTAATATGTGCCAAAAATATAAGTTGCCAATACACTGCAGTACTTTTAATGCAGAATTATATGCCATATACGGGGCACTGACATATATTATATCCTCACCAAATCAGAAATACATCGTTTTGACTGATTCACTAAGCTCACTACAATCCATAGGAAAAATATACCCAGAGAATTACATTCTGGGAAAAATAAAACAAAATCTGATCGAGATACAAAATCGTAATCAGGAGGTAATCTTCATCTGGATCCCGTCACATATTGGTATAAGAGGCAATGAAGAAGCAGATAAGTGTGCGCGTGAAGCCGTCAACTCAGCTGACTCTACTATCGTGCAATATGTGACAACTAGTGATGTTTCAAGTGTTATCAAATCGCGTATCCTAAGTGAGTGGCAAAACCGGTGGCAATTTTCAGTGTCCAATCTTTGGAATATTAAACCGAACATTAAACCATGGACATGTTTCCCCACCAAAAGAAGGGATCAAGTGACAATAACCCGCCTTAGGTTAGGTCATACCAGTGCCACACACAAGTTCTTAATAACAAAAGAGCCTGAACCGAAATGTGATCAGTGTAACGTTAAACTCTCGGTAAAACATATAATTGTAGACTGTCCAGTTTTCTCCACAGCAAGAAGAATTTACGGTATTCCAACAAACTTAGAGAAAGCACTTGGTGCAAATTGTTCGTTCACAAATACGTTAAACTATTTAAAAGCTATTAATTTTGTAAATATATAATATTTAATATTGTAAATCTGCTCCTCGCTAATAACCCTCGGGTTGATGCGAATTTCTCAATAAAAAAAAAAAAAAAAAAAAAAAAATGATTTCTGGACGATAATAATTGTTGGCAAAAATTTTAAATACGCATTTGCTGAAAAAAAAAAATTATATAACAAATATACTTACAATCATAATATGCATAAAAAATAAAAAAATAAAACTTGCATCGGGAATTGAACCCTTGAATTTCGTGCCGCTTTGACTCGTAATCGAAGCGTAGACTCACTCGTCCAATCGCACATTATTTATCATGTGGAAAAATACGGTAACTGAACGTTTTACTGTTTGACAATTGTTTTCAAAATTATGTAGTTTAAATTTTGTGGAAGAAAATATAAAAATATAACAAAACAGTAAGAAAACAATATATTAGATGAAGATTGGTAGAACTTTTGTTGGTAATCAAATTAAGTATGTAAATCAAAGCATTACATACCTACTAGATAAATAAATCTACGCCAAAAAATCATAATTTAAAAATAAAAATCGAACCTAATTTGGGATTTCTCTCTAAAATCCGCATTCTTGAGAAAATAAATGTATGTATTTCAACCTAATCCAAATGTATAATTACAATATGATTATAATAAAAACTAGGTACTTACCAAATTAGAATGAGTTTTCCTTGTCCAAAATAGTCCAAAAGTCCAAAAATATAGGTATATGAAAACTATTTAAAAAGGCAGTATAACTATTAACTAACTTTTGTTTGTTGTTTCTTTTCACACAAATTTTAAAACGCAACAACCATAAATAATCTAACTACAGCTGTGCCACAGCCACCATATTGAATAATTTTTGACATGTCATTTGAACATCCAATCAGAACAAAGTTATAATGCGCATGCGCCCGGTCGCTAGGTTTTCTCATATAAAAATTTACCCTCTATCGCCGGTAAAGAAGTATAACTTCAAAAAATTGATTTACGTATTATATACAGTATATCTGCGTAACTTGGAACCATATGGGAAACTTTTTTAATATCAATTTTACGAAAAAAAAGTCATTCTTCATAAAGTGTCCTGCATAGTCTAAAACCTAAGATGCAATCATCAGATATCAAACTTTATCAATAATATACGAGGTATGTCGATCGGATAGCTCAGTGCGACTAGCGGCTGACCCGCACTTCACTTCGACGTGAGGTACGAGAGTTCAAGCCCAAGCCAGGCCATCGGAAAAACAAAAAGGCTAACGCGTCAGTATAAAATTCTGAATATGAATCTGGCGCTTAGACTGGAATATGCGGGCATCTGATCGACCTATGAGGGAGCAGTACGGCAAGGGATAAGGGCTTGCGGCTCGGTTATACTCCCCCATAGATCCCTACCGAAGGGCGTTGACGCCTAAGAACGGTGTATATACATAATAAATGTCCAAAAATATGAATTTTGCTCGAGAGTAAAGTGCCATTATATTTCACAATATCAAAAATTGTTATTAAGAAAAGTTGTTTGTAATTAAAAATTTTGTAAAATGTGACCTGTCTCTAAATTGTTTAGAAAAATGTCAGCTAGGATAGGTGACAAAGGAGATCCCGTAGATAAACCTAGAGGTTGTACATATGTAGTATTGTTAAACTGAAAAAAGTTCTGATTCAGGCATAATTGTAATTGATTCTGAATCAGAACTTTTCTCAGTTTAACAATACTACATATGTACAACCTCTACAGTTGAGTCCGTGAGTCTTTACCCGTGCGTCATTAATACCTGGCGAGATAAAACACATACTTTTTATCTAGCATCATTCTCTTCTACGCATGAAACTCATGACAAACCAGCTGCCGTTTGTTATTAAGTTAAAACACATGTTATTTTTGTGAACCATCTAGACTCAGTGCATTGAAAAGAGATAGGTACAAAAAAAGACGATTCGGTATGTTTTCATATTTTAAGCACAATTTGTTTGACTTTCTGCTTTGTTACTTTTTAGGACTGTCAGTCAGTTGAATTTTTTGCGGTTTTTGTCGAATTTTTGCGTTTTGAAGTTTCTTTATTATACACAAACAGTTGTTTTCACAACTAATTTTATATTGGACTTTCAAATTTTAAGGTGAATAATTATATTTTGGCAATTAATATTTAAAACATACAAAGCTAACGTCATTCACACAGTAAAGAAGTGATTGTGTTTAGGTTTCCGTCAAAGTGAATAAGGTGACAATTAATTAGTTGGTAGTTATAAAATATAATATTATTTGCTTTAAAACTCTTTTAAAAATTGTACTTTGATTTTATCAGTGGGTAAAATCCTTACTTTTGTTTATTTTTGACACTCAACATATTGCAAAATACTTTTAAATAAATATTAAAAAAACCTATTACATCAACACACTGTAAACATTGTATATTTAATTTTATTTTTTATAAATTGTTTATTTAATAATCACTAATGATATTAAAAGAGAATTTATTAATGTAATTCAAATGTAGCTGCAATTCTGTCAAAAATTTTGAAGCAAAACTTACATTTGACATTCTATTTATTTGATAACTTCAAATTTTATAGTAAAACCGGTAATCGGAACAGTAGCCACTTTCTCTCACTTGTTGTTGCGTGAAATAGATTTCCCACTTATTTCGTATGCTTTAAATGATGACGCACGGGTAAAGACTCGCGGACTCAACTGTAGGTTTATCTATGGGATCTCCTTTGTCACCTATCCTAGCTGACATTGTTCTAAACGATTTAGAGACAGGTCACATTTTACACAACAACATTTTTTCTAAATACATAAAATTCTATGCGAGATATGTGGATGACACTCTGGTCATCTGGTCCGGAGGTAGAGACACTTTAGGCCAATTCTTAACATATATTAATACAATAAACCAGTCAATAAGTTTTACACTTGGAACACAGGATGATAAAAAGAGCTTAAACTTTTTAGCTCTTACTATTACCATTGTTGATGACACCTTAGGATTTGAGGTCTACAGAAAGCCGACACACACTGGTACAGTAATACACAACAGCTCTTTTCACCCATTAAAACACAAATATGCGGCGTTTCACAGTTACATTCATAGATTATTAACATTACCAATGACTGAAAGTTCATTTAATAAAGAACTTAACAATATTTACAACATAGCAATTAACACTGGTTATTCCATCCAATTAATGGATAAAATCTTACATAAAAACCTCGACAAACATATAGAAAACACATCATATTCAGCACATTTATCAACTTCTACAGTTGATACAAAACCCTATAGAGCTTTAACATATACAGGTAAATTTTCATATACAATAGCAAAAATTTTTAAGGACTACATTAACATATCTTTTAAAGCAAACAATAGTCTTGGTCGAATTTTTGTAAATAACAAAGACAGAAGTGAGTTAATGAACTTAAGTGGAGTGTATGAGTTGAGGTGCAATACTTGCGAATCCTACTATATTGGCAGAACATTTAGATCTTTTGGACGTCGTCTTAAGGAACATATCAGATATACGCGGCCATCATCAACCGGACACTCCCAGTTTTCTCAACATATCGTGGAGTCAGATTATGAGTTTAATCCAACCACAGGCATCAAAGTGCTACATAGATGTCAGAAGAGCCTAAAATTAAATAACCTAGAGCAACTGGAGGCTACAAGATCCATGAAGAACACTAATAGAACAACACTAAATACACAATTAAACTTGGAATTTACTCCTTCATATTCAGTCTTATGTTAATGTAAGTTTTCTAGAACCATTCACCACTTTTTTCGTTTTTTTTTTTTCAGTTTTTTGGTAACCAACAGTTTTTCTACATAGTATAACACGCATATCATAGTATGAGCGACAGTTGCGCATTCTAAATATTCTTAGGTAACTTCAATCTCTTTTATATCTAATAAAATCTTTAAAGCTTATATATTTTAAATTATTTTAAATTTAAAATTTTAGATGGTTAAATATTTGTATCTTTGTTGTTGAGCATTGTACATTGGATGGAAGTGGCCCTCTACCTTTATAGACACCAGTCACAGAGCACATGACATTATTGACTTATGCCATCAAATTGTAGACTTATATACTTCTCTTTCTTTATGTGTGTACAATTTTTATTTATCTAGTTCATGTCACAAAAATTCTTTAATAAAATATAATGTCTGAAGGGAGAACTCTAATTCGCTAATGCTATACTGATATGCAAGTATTCACTCTTTGTATATTTATACCTTATCCCACTAAAACTTTGTCCACTACATTTTAATAACAAGTCATAACCTTAACGTTAGATGGGAACTGGTAAACACTTTATTTATTTATATATTTATTTAAAACCTAAATTATAACATGCTTATCATGATATTGATAATTAGCATTACACCCGCTAATATTGTCAAAGTCCTTTGTACTGTAGCTCTAATAGGTGTCTGTTTGTTTGTATATTTGTATCGTCATATACACCTTATTCTGACTAATACAAATTGTAACTATTTTGGCTTCTTAGGGGCCTGATGTTGGTGTAAATGTTAAACACCGAAACGGGTCGCCCAAATTTTACATCTACATTTTAAATAAATAAAATCTAACAAGACTGTGAGTAGTAGACTTATTACCTACCCTACATAAATAATATTATGTGCTCACATCAGCAACCATTTCAATATTCCAAAATTCTATTAAATAGACCTGCTAGCCAACTTATTCCTGTCTCTCCCAATGCTCTCCATACTTCCCCAGGAATATCATGTATATATGAAATATCATGTTTAAGTATAATGTAGAGTACTTATACAGTGCGTCCATAAAGTAACGCATAAATTCATTATTTCGTAAACCGGAGACTTCTAGAAAAAATCCCGAAACAGGTCGATTTTTATTTTTAAATTACGATTTTTTGGCATACATACCAGACTAGTGACGTCATCGATCTGAGTGTGATGACGTAATTGATGATTTTTTAAATGAGAATAGCGGTCATGTAGTAGCTCATTTGAAAGGGTATGTAATTCTCTATTCAATAATATAAACATTAATATAATTATTTTTACAGGGTGTCAAAAAAATGTTTTTTTAAATTAAATTAATTGGTACAAAAAGATGAATTTATTTAATTTGTTTAATTCTAAATATATTTTATTGGTGCCAGAAAACATAAAAACGTTTTATTTAAAAAGTAAACATTGATTTTCGCTTAAGCGTAATGTTAAACTTCCAAGTGGCAGGTGGGTGGCAGCTTTAACATTGAATTTAAGCGAAAATCAATATTTAATATTTGTCAAATAAACATGTATTCCTGTTTTCTGACAAAAGTAAAACGAATTTTGAATTAAATAAGTTGCATACATTCTTCTTTTTGTCTCAATTAATTTAATTAAAAAATTATTTTTGGACACCCTGTATAAATAATTATGTTATTGTTTATATTAGTAAATAGAGAATTAAATACCCTTTAAAATGAGATATCACATTACGTTATCAAGCCCAGATGGATGACGTCACTAGTATGATATATATTTAAAAAATTGTAATTTAAAAATAAAAATCGACCTGTTTCGGAATTTTTCCTTAAAGTCGCCGGTTTACGAAATAATGAATTTATGCGTTACTTTATGGACGCACTGTATAATCATAAAACGATTTGTCTTGATAAAATCGTTTTTAGATACTTCCAATAATTCGGTCAAAAATGTGCAAGCCGTTTTTCCATTTTTTATTCTGCAGAGTATATTTACATGTTTTAAGGAAATTGGAAAACCATAAATTGTATGTATGAAAATAAATATTATCTGTTTATCAATCTATTTATAGAGTCTTATTCATTTACTTAAACTGTATTATAAAATAAAAAAAATTTAAATTTTTTTGAAACGTTTTATTAAGATTATTAGCAAAATTAACATTCGATTAGAAATTTAAAAAATATTTATTTTGTTAGATCTAAAATTATTTTGAAAAAAATCTATTTTTTAGGCCTCAAGAGGCCGCGGCCTCTCGGTGATTGCATCGATTCATTTATATGCCCAGCACACCACTGAGTACAGTTGTATAAATAATCGCTCTCTTTATAAAAACAAATTGAATAACTAAAAATCTATTTGGTCATTTTGACTGAGATTTGGCATATCCAAAAACTCATTCATTTCCATAATTTCAATTAGTTAGATTACATGATATTATTAATAAGGGTTTTATTACAATTATCTCGGTCAATCGCAAATTAAGAACTTTTTAAGATCTATAACTTTCATTTGAATCATTTTTCTCCAAAATATATAAACATTTTGAATGATTTTTTTCAAATTTTATGATTGTTTAATAAAAACAAAGCGTACATCTTCAAGGATTTGTTATAAACTACCGCTCATACAAATTATATACCTTTTAGAACCTTCAAAACCTGTATCTGGTTTTTCATCTGTTTTTTTTTTAACCTAATAGCATTATGGAAGAGGAAGAGGAAGGGGGGATGGGACAAAGTTCAAGGTAATCACACAGTTTGAAGAGTTTGAGTTTAAGGAAATAGACGAATTTGTATATCTAGGATCAAGGATATCACATATTAAAGAAGAAAACCCCGTGGTTTAGAGAGGAAGTTAAGATAAAATGCGAAGAAAAGAAGAAAGCCTTTTTACAATACAGAACAAAACAAACACAACAGGCATACAACCACTACAAACGAATCAGAAACGAAACGAACATTTTAGTGAGACAAATAAAAAGGGAGCACTGGCAGAGTTTCTCAAAACAGATGGAACACGACTTCTACGGAACACAAAAAGAAGTATGGAGAATGATCAGAGGGCAAAGAAAGGAGATGAACGAATTAATAAAAGAGAAAAATATTCAGAAGGAAACATGGGCAGACTACTTCCGATCTCTATTTGCTAAAGGCGACGATAATGAACCATTAACACCTGAAGTTACGACAAACGAAGAAATAAATAGAAAATCTCCAGGAGAGGACAGAATATCGAACGAACTCCTAAAGTACGGGGGACAAGATCTAACTAAACAACTATTAAAATTAATAAAAAAAATAATAGAACAAAACAGAATACCACAAGAATGGAGATCAAGCATCCTAATAGCTCTCTTCAAAAAAGGAGGCAAATCAGACTCGGAGAATTACAGAGGGATTAACTTATTAAACACAACATTAAAATTAACAACAAAAGTGATAACAAACAAATTGAATGAAATTATAACATTAGCAGAAGAACAACAAGGTTTTAGGTCGGGAAGGTCATGCACTGTCGCTATATTTATAATGAGGCAAGTTCAAGAAAAATCGTTGGAATACAACAAACCGACAAATTTATGTTTCGTGGACCTTAAGAAAGCATTTGATATGGTCACATTAAAGGACATTATCCACTTGTTATACTCGAGAGAGGTACCTCTGGGAATAATTAAAACGATAGAAAACATCTACCAGAACAACACAATAAAAGTCAAAGTGGAAGATGAACTAACTGACCCAATTGAAACCGGCAATGAGATAAGACAGGGGGATTCCTTGAGTCCTTTATTATTCAGCCTGATCATGGACGAAATAATAAAAAAGTAAGAACTAAAGAAGGATACCAAATGGGAGAAAAACAACTCAAAATAATCTGCTATGCGGACGATGCAATACTAATCTCTCAAAGTGAAGATGATTTACAACGTATGCTGCACCAATTCAACCTAATCGCCAGAAAATTTAACATGTTAATTTCCTCAAAAAAGACAAAATGCATGGTTATAACAGCAGATCCAATAAGATGTAAATTTTACCTGGAAGGTCAGATAATAGAACAAGTGATGGAGTTTAAATAATACCTAGGCATCACACTATCTAGCTACGGAAGGTCCGAAACAGAAGTGGAAGATTAAGTGAATAGAGCAAAGAGAGCCTCAGGTTGCCTGAATGACACAATATGGAGAAATAAAAATATCGGAAAAGAAATGAAAGGCAGAATTTACAAAACAGTCACAGACCAATAATGACATACGCGGCAGCAACACGACCCGACACAGAGAGGACAAAAAGATTGCTCGAAACAGCGGAGATGAAAACCCTTCGAAAAATCGATGGTAAGACTCTATGGGACAGAGCTAGAAGTACAGATATACGACGGAGATGCAAGGTGGATAACATTAACAACTGGGTAAGAAACAGAAGAATAGAATGGAGTGACCACATAAGCCCAATGACAACAAATAGGACAGTCAGCACAGAGAGAGACGGTTCCCCAATAGGAAGACGATCAGTGGGAAGAGCACGAAAACAATGGAACGACAACTTACTAGAGGCACATTGAAAAAACAGACAGAGTCATGTCTATACAAAAAGAAGAAGAAGAAGAGCATCAAGAATAACAAACAAGTGTGAAGAAATGAAAGAAATTGCTGCCAGATTGAGTAAAGCTAATCGATCTGCGGGAGCCATGAATTATTTACTAAGATCAAAGCAGCTGCTATGGAATACAAAATTCAGGATTTATAAAACTATAATAAGACCAACAGCGATATATGGATGTAAGACATGGATACTCAACCAAATAACAAAAGCAATAGGGAGAAAGCAAGATGGGAAAGGAAAATACTGAGAAGAATATTAGGAGGGAAGAGAACAGAGGAAGGATATATAATAAGGACAAATGAGGAAATTTATAATATTTACAAAGAACCACAAATAGATTATGTAATAAAATCCAGAAGGTTCCAGTGGCTGGGCCATATAGAAAGAATGAACGATGACAGAGTGGTCAAAAAAGGAGCATGGAGGGTATCAGATTATAACGGAAAGAGAGAAAGACCACGAAAGCGGTGGAGAGAGGCAGTAGTAGAACACATAAAAGAAAAGGGAATAACAGACTGGAAGAATTTGACAAGTAACAGAAAGCTATGGAAAAGGACAACAAAGCTCTGAGCCTTAAAGGCCTGTAAAAAAGCTACATTATAGATAATAGCATTATCTTCATTTAGATAAACAACTCTCTCTCCATGGTCGAGTTTAAATCGTTGTTTGTTTGCAATTTTAAGAGGAAAGGAACATTTTGACGCCTTTTAAAGTTTTCAATGTATTTTAAATGTAATCATTTTTTTCGAATCCTGAGAAAAGTAATAAGTATTTTTGAAAAATTTAAACGCAGAATGAAAAAATACTTTATTACCGAGGGCCGAAAGTCCTTTAGAATGAATAAAAAGTTTCATTTGAATGAGATATTTGAAATTAAAAATCACACTACATTTTTTCTTAGTTTCTCACCACTGTAATTTATTGAAATAAACATTATAGAAGTTTTCAGGGATTTTCGGCCCTCGGTAAGAACGTAATTTTTCATTCTGCATTTAAATTTTTCAAAAATATTTATTAGTTTTCTCAGGATTCGAAAAAATATATTTGAATAGCATTGTAGCCGAAAATACGTACCCATCCCCTTAACTGGGTATAAAAATTTCCTGTATTCAGTTGACTTTGAACAGTTTATTTTTATGTCAATGAAACTATCGAAAAATGTTCCATTTGCTGCAATATTTCTTGGATATGCCTAATTTCAACACACAAAACAAATAAGGGCTACGCAATTTTATTGGACTTTCCATGGCTTGAAATCTTATAATAGAAAAAAGCATAGATATACTGCGTAACGGAAAACAACTGGAAGAATTATTAGTCTTTAGGTATGTAATTAAGAGATAGTTGAGAGTATTATACAGAGTAAGTTTGGGTTGTACTGGTAAAAGTTGGTAAAAATTCGTTAAAAGTGTTTTGAAAAAATGTTCCAATGTATGTGATTGCATAAACACAGTTTAAAGTGTACTGATTTCTGCTCTAGCTACCATCGATAAAATTGGAAAAATTAACAAACCAAAAATTGATTAAAAATTACATGATGAATTGAGGATTAATATTCAACTTCAAGAAGAAGTTTTTGATGAAGTAATACAATATGATAATATCCTTCCAATATCCAAGAAATCATGCCTAGATAAATAAGTGTATCAAAATATTGAAAAAAAAAGATACTTTTTATATGACATTGATTGAATTTTTAATTGGATTCTACAAATTAAAGCTAAACATATAGTGTGGTCAGCTTATCGGAGAATAATCCATTTTTGGGAAAAGTTATTTACCAGCAATTTTATTGTTGGAATAGAATCTTGTGATTGTATATATTAATAATATAGGTATGCAAAGTCCGCAGATAGTGTGCTACTTTTTTTTATAAACAAAATGGCGCCCGAAAATCGTGCTTTTTTAATTTTTGCTCTATAATTCCAAAGATTTTAACTTTACACCGAAAACACCCAAATAAAAATTCACCGTAATTAAATTCTGGGTAGAGACGAGTTTTTCCAGATTTACTTCGACAAAAATTTTCCCCGGAAAATGCGGGTTTTTTCAACACAATGTTTAATTTTTAACTAAAATTTTAGAAAAGTAATTGTTTATAATAACTTGGTAATATAAATGCTCTTTCCGTATAGATTATAATTCCAGAAGCCGATGGAAACTAAATAAACAGTTTAGCAACAAATAGATTGTTGATTAAAAATTTACGGTCGCTGTAATAACCACAATAATTATGACACATAAGAGCAACTATGATTTTTGTATAGAAAGACACTGTACCTATCTAATTCACTTTACGGAATTGAAATTGGACTATTTAAGTGGCCTCAGGAATATTTTAAAGTTATAAACAATTTTTTGGCTTATTAACAAATAGAATATCTCGGGAAATATTAAATTAAATTAAATCGTGAAAACGGTATTGGAAAAACAGCGGTAGGACGCTTTTTTTAAAAGAAAAACGTTTAAATGTGATGAGTGATTCCTTAGATACAACCGGTCAAAGTTGGTCGGCATTTACCGCAAAGATATAAACAGTAGGATCATAATTTTCAAACCATCACCTTTTTATTTCGGTCCTCTGCCTCCACACCATTTTTCATATCTTTAAAGTACTCATAACATATATTATTATAATAAAAATTATCGATGCTACGAGTGAAAATTGACAAAAATAGCAAAATTCCAATCAAAAATTAGGTTGGAGAAAATGTAATCTCAAAGTTCAAATATACTATCTAGATAGGAAAGATATATAATATCTTTCCTATACTGTTGTACCGAGTTGAGTCGTGGACTCTCACAGACGCCACCTGCAAGAAAATTGAGGGTTTTGATATGTGGCTTTATCGTCGAATCCTAAAGATATCTTATACCGACCACATTACTAATGAGGGTGTTTTGCTGAGAATGCAAAAAGAAAAAGAGCTGTTAATCAAAATAAAAACAGCCAAAATCGAATATCTCGGTCACATCATGAGGAACAGTGAAAGATATAGACTGCTGCAACTGGTCTTACAGGGAAAAGTAAAGGGAAAGCGAGGACCAGGAAGGCGAAGGATTTCGTGGCTGAAAAATCTACGTACGTGGTTCAACACAACCACTACAAATATTTTCAGAGCAGCAGTGTGCAAAGTACAGATTGCGATGATGGTCGCCAACATCCGAAACGGATAGGCACTACAAGAAGAAGAAAGTTCAAAATCGGTATACGTTAAAAAAAATGCATTTTCTCGGCAATTTCTGGAGCAATTTTCTTCATTCTTTTTTTGTTCCCAAGTAACTCCAGTAGAGCCATCTAACTAATGTATTATTAAATGTCAAAATTGCTTTTG
This sequence comes from Diabrotica virgifera virgifera, assembly GCF_917563875.1. Taxonomy (NCBI): domain Eukaryota; kingdom Metazoa; phylum Arthropoda; class Insecta; order Coleoptera; family Chrysomelidae; genus Diabrotica; species Diabrotica virgifera. The sequence goes on along the minus strand of NC_065451.1, from coordinate 49,655,091 downwards.
TTTTGTTATAATAAATTTATTTATTTATTATAACAAAAATTTTTAATTTGTTAAAATAAAGATTGTTTTATTAATTACACAGCTTTCAAATGCGAATATTTGTGTTTTTAACGTTAAAAGATACACTTGCAGTAAGTTTATCTAAAAAAGTCTACAACTGGAAAAAATATGTAGTTTTCTTTTCTTATAAATAGATTAAAATATTATAACAGAACAAAAGCAAGTTTGGCGTTTAATAATGCGTTAGTTAGACGGCTCTACTCGAGTTACTTAGGAACAAAAATAATGAAGAAAATTGCTCCATGGGAAGCCGAGAAAATGCATTTTTTTTTTAAAGTATACCGATTTTGAACTTTTAGATTACATTTTCTCCAACCTAATTTTTGATTGAAATTTTGCTATTTTTTTCAATTTTCACTCGTAATATCGATAGTTTTTATTATAATAATATATGTTATAAGTATTTTAATGATATGAAAATTGCTGTGGAGAAAGAGGACAAAATAAAAAGGTGATGATTCGAAAATTATGATCCTACTATTTATATCTTCGCCGCAAATGCCGGTCAACTTTAACCAGTTGTATCTCAGGAACCACTCATGATAATTAAACGTTTTTTCTTTTAAAGGAAGCGTCCTGCCATTTTTTTTTTCAAATACCGTTTTCAAGATTTAATTTAATTTAATATTTTCCGAGATATTCTGTTGGTTTATAAGCCAAAAAATTGTTTATAATTTTAAAATATTCCTGAGGCCTCTTAAATAGTCCAATTTTAATTCTGTAAAGTAAATTAGATAGGTACAGTGTCTTTTTATCCAAAAATAATGGTTATTCTTATGTATCATAATTATTGTGGTTATTATACCGACCGTAAGTTTTTAATCAACAATTCAATTGTTGCTAAACTGTTCATTCAGTTTACATCGGCTTCTGAAATTATAATCTATACGAAAAGAGCTTTTATATTAAGAAGCTATATAATTATTGATAATCTTATCTAAAATTTTAGTTGAAAATTAAAGATTTTGTTGGAAAAACCCCCATTTTTCGGGGCAAATTTTTATCGAAGTAAATCGGAAAAAACACGCCCCTACGCAGAATTTAATTACGGTGAATTTTTATTTGGGTGTTTTTGGTGTAAATTAAAATCTTTGGAGTTATAGAGCAAACGTTGAAAAAAAACACGATTTTCGGGATCTATTTTGAGTAATAGGATTATACTGTTATGAAGTTCATTTTTACTAATGTTTGATAAAAAAAATAATAAAAAAATTATTTCGTTGACACAAAGATTGTTTAAATAATTAAACAACTTCCAAATTAAAATATTTTTTGTATTTAAGGTACTCGTTTGGTAAGTGTTTCTAAAGCAGTCTACATCATAGGAAAAATATGTAAATTGATTTAGTTATTCTTCTGTGTATTTATAACAATTTTAAAGCATCTTTAGGATTTTGTAATGCCTTATTTAGTTTTCTCCATTCGAGGTATATCGGATAAAAGGAAAAGAAAATTGCTCCATTGTAAGCCGAGAAAATACATTTTATACGTACCTATACCGATTTTAAACATTGAAATTAAATGTTTTCTATTCAATTAAATTCCATTCAATTCAAGTCAATGGAAAGTAAAGAAACAATGTTTTTCTTCATTTCTAAATATTGCAATGTTTTATTAATATTCCCGACCTATTTGAGAGGGATGGAAAGTCAACTATTATTGTTTATAAATAAATAATCATTTCATTGTAAATCAGAACCAGAGCCGCCGTCTTACTTAAGTTAGTTCAGAGAACGCCAAAAGCACCTTGACCGGTTTCAATCATTGTTAGGATATCATCAGAGAGAGCATATTTGATTCTCTCTGAACACATTAAAATTCGGGCTGCCAGCATCGATTCACAATTAAATCACATATTCTGGGACCAAAAATAATTCGATTGAACATAACTTACCTTAGTACAAATGTGCACATAAAAAAAGTTACAGCCCTTTGAAGTTACAAAATAAAATCGATTTTTTGCAATATATCGAAAATTATTAGAGATTTTTAATTGAAAATGGACATGTGGCATTCTTATGGCAGGAAAATGTTAAAAAAAATAACAGTGACATTTGTGCACCCCATAAAAATTTTATGGGGGTTTGTTCCCTTAAACCCCCCCAAACTTTTGTGTACGTTACTCCCTCTGATTAACTTATTATTATGGTACCATTTGTTACACACAATGTTTTTAAAACTATTCTGCCTCTTAGTATTTTTTCGATAAGCCAGTTTTTATCGAGATGCGGCTTCTTTTTTAATATGTTTTTAAATATACCTAAAAATTTAAGTTATAAATTTTTCAGATTATTAACAGGTCTCTATAATCGTACTTTCGAACAAATTTTTTTTACGTTTTTTGGACCATTCTGGACAAAAAAGGTCTCTTATAATTTTTTTCTAAAGTTAATCTTTTTCGAGTTATAAGCAATTTAAAATTTGAAAAACGCGAAAATGACCCTTTTTAAGACTTAACCCTGGAAGATCACACCTATTTTTTTTTAAATAAACCGCACACATGGGTATCAGATCACCAATGATTTTTTGTGAAGAAATAAAAAAAAGTAAATGTTTTATGGTTTCTAGGGATTCTTTAATCATCATAGAATACATAAGAATAATTAAATCAATCATTTTATTTTCTGTCTCTTAATTGTAGTAACACAAAAGAAAAAAATATTAAAAATACCTACAAATAATTAACAAACATTTTCTAAAAAACCAGAAACATATTTCAAACTATTTTAATTTAATTTAACAACAAAATGGTCTTTCTAACTAAAATAAAACATCTTTTGATTATAGAACTCATATTCTTTCTTAGCCAGGTATTTCAGTTTCACTCATTTTAGTGACTACATTCATAAGACAGTGTGGCCCTATCTATGCTCCATGCATTATGCTTTATAGCAAGCTGAGCATGCACGCTTTGTTTTTCCATCTTTGCCTTTGCAGAAATAACCTAGTTTGCTTTATTAAATTTGTGGGATGTTGTGTTGTTAGGTCATTAACTTGAACGCACACTTGATCGCAAACCTCACACATGGGTGCTACATACCCTAGCCCTAGCCTGTATTCAATAAATTTTCGTGATTGGAAATATTGCTCAAATGAGACCGTAACTACACACCCGTCCTTGGCAGACTAGAGACTGAATTTACATAAAGCAGCATTACCATTGAAATGCAGCTGCGGAAGCTACCATGCAGTTAAGTGTCGCGATGGGTATCTCTCACCCAAGTGTGAGCTTCCAGGGTTAATAACTCGGTTAAAAATTATTTTTACAAAAGTTAGAAAGTGACTAAATCAAAATTTAAAGCCTCCGCTACATGATCCTAAAGAAATCTGTGTTATAAATTTATTACTAAGCTGTTATTTTTAATTAATACCAATGGGCGGTTAGATCGTATTGACAAGGCTGTAAATGTGAGTGCAAGTAAGATGCACAATTGAACTGCCGGAATAACATCTCTCTCGCACTCAGCAGTTTCGCCCGCCTAACACGTGCATGGCGCTCATTATTATTACTTAAAAATAACAGCTTAGTAAGAAAATAATGACAAAAATTTCTTCAGGATCTTGTAGGGGGGGCATTAAACTTTGATTTAGTCACTTTCTGACTTTCATAATAATAACTTTTAACCGAGTTATTAAGCCTTGAAAATCGCCATTTTTCGTTTTTTTTTTCTGCTGGAAATCATAAAACACTTACTTTTTTTATTTCTTCACAAAAAATCATTGGGTATCTGATACCCATGTCTGCGGTTTATTTAAAAAAAAATAGGTGTGATCTTCCAGGCTTAAGTCTTAAAAAGGGTCATTTTCGGGTTTTTCAAATTTTAAATTGCTTATAACTCGAAAACAATCAACTTTGGAGAAAAATTATAAGAAACCTTTTTATCCAGAATGGTCCAAAAAACCTACAAAAAAATTGTCCGGGCCAAAAATATTGATTTTTGCAATTTGATTAAAAACAATTGTTAAAACTAATTTGGACCACTTTTTACGTGGGCGACTTCTTGAACCTTATTCTGGGATGTCTCACTAATGTGATTCTGCAAACAAATCTCATGGGAATATTTTTCACAACGAACCCGCCGTTTACGTCTTGTCTAACTTAACCATATACAAATATGTGGTGGATTCGACAAATATTCAAAATATCTCGATAAACACTGACTTATCGAAAAAGTACGAAGAGGCAAGAAAGTTTTAAAAACATTGTGTTTAACTAATGGTATCACAACCATTATTTAACTGGAACGTACACCAAACTTTGGGAGGGTTTTAGAGAACAAACCCCCATGCAATTTTTATGGGTTGCACAGATTCACTGTTATTATTTTTTAACATGATCCTGCCATAAGAAAACCACATGTCTATTTTCAATAAAAAATCTCTAATAATTTTCGATATATTGAAAAAAATCGATTTTTATTTTGTAACAATTTTCCGCAATATTTTTTAGCAATAACGGGTAAAACCGGTTATTGCGAAGTAAAAAAATCGGTTTTAGGTTAAAACCGGTAGGTTTTTCCCATCCCTAGCTAACAGAGCTACAGGACAACGTCGGTGTTACTTATGCCAGAGAAGAAAGACCGAAAGTCCCGGCATAACTGTATTGTGTGTAAAAACTTTGTGTTGCTCACTCTGTGAAAAATTTCATGTGTTTGTCTTGCAACGAACATAATAATTTTTTTTTAAGAATAAATGAGTACTTTGTAAGATTATGTTTCATAGTATTATAAACAAGTCCTAATTATTTTTAAAATCAATTTCTCCGACGTTCGCATATAAAAAAATGGATATACGGATGGGGTGCAAATGCACCCCGCACCGTGGTTTACGTAAGAATCTAAGGCCTTACGAGGGTTAAGCGAAAATCAATGTTTATTTGTGATATAAACATTTTTTTCTGTTTTCGGGCAACAGTAAAACGCATTTTAACTTAAATAAATTACATATATTCTTCTTTTTTATCAAATAATTTAAATTAAAAAAAGTTTTTGGACACCTTGTATAAATAATTATGTAATTGTTTATATTACGAAATAGAGAATTAAATAACCTTTCAAATGAGCTAGCACACGATCTCTATTCTCATTTAAATAAATCATCGATTACGTCATCACGCCCAGATGGATGACGTCACTAGTATCACATATATAACAGAATATCGTAATTTAAAAATAAAAATTGATCTATTTCAGGATTTTTCCTTAACGTCGCGGGTTTACGAAATAACTAATTTATTCCTTCCATTTGCACCATACTGTACGTCTGAATTGCCGATATGAATGAGTCAGATTAAATTAAATTATTAGAAGAATTTTTTTACCTAGCAACAACATTTTTGTTTATTTTATTAATATTTTGTATTTTGACAACGACGTCCAAAGTGGAAGTCGAAACGTTTATAAAATAATTTTTTTAAGTAAATTGTGGCTTATTTCCCAATTAGAATAGTAATCTAAAATAAATGATACTCCGTTAAAAGGTAAAACTTTTTATTGGAGGTGTTTTCTAAGAGACTGTTTTACCAGGGCTATTTTAGCCGGGGCTGTTTTGACCGGGGCTACTTTGTGTGCGATCTATTTTGTCGGGGCTATTTTGTTTGCGGGCTATTTTGTCGAGGCTATTTGTTGTCCGGGCTATTTTGACGGGGCTTTTTTGACGGGGCTGTTTTGACCGGGCTATTTTGACCGGGCTATTTTGACGGGTCACGAGTGGTTCTAGTATTAGCTGGGACATTTTTCGAACCACTTAATTTAGAACCAACTATAGTATTATTGTATATTTGAAAAATGCCCGTTACATCAGTCTTAACTGGGACATTTTCCGAACTACTTAATTTAGAACCAACTATAGTATTATTGTATATTTGAAAAATGCCCGTTACATCAGTCTTAACTAGGACATTTTCCGAACCACTTAATTTAGAACCAACTATTATCCCAAATTGGAAAAATGCCCCAGTTACCTAATCAGTTGATGTCGAAAGAAGTGTTTCTTTGTAGTCAGATTAGAAAATTTTGAACATCATTTGATAATATTTATTGTTATGTAACACAATTCAAAATAATATCATTTATTTGTTAAAGTTCTTAAATATTTAATTACATTATCCAAAAATATGCATGTTTTTCTAGAAAATATGCATGTAATCAAAAAATATTTAAAGTATCTTCACATGTTTTCTTAACATGTACCTACGTATTTTACAAACTAAGCTTAATAAGCTTGTCAGAGCCAAACTCAGCATTAATAGCCAATTCGAAACAAAAAAGAAAATGGAAAATAGATCGAAACTAGATATGGGAAAACTTAAGAAAGCAAAAGAGGAATATAAACAAAAAATAAGGGAAAGTATACCGGCCACTAGAGATTTGGAAAACAAAAATATCGATGAAATAAATCAGCTATTAACCGATACATTAGCAAAGGCGGGAAAAGAGGTAGCACAAACAAGAATAAAAAAGGAAAACTATATATCCCAGGAAACAGAAAACCTCATGAGCAAAAGAAAAACATTAATAGAACAAGATAAGAGAAACACAGTAGATTAAAAAGAGGTAAACAAAGCTATCAGAAGGAACATCAAGGAAAGTCAAAGGAGAGTACAGGAAGAAAACATAGAAAAAACCATTGAACAAAATAAAAATATGAAGTGTGTGACGCTATTTATAACAGTCTGCTCACAGATTGGCCTATCCTGACTGAACAATCTAGTCGTTACTGGAGAACGCGCGAAACAGCTATTCCTTTTCCACGGCGTTCGGGGCGAACGCTGCCGAAGTATATATAGGACTGAAATTCAAGCACAGGCCAGTCAGTCAACGAATGAGCCGCGACGCGTAATATAATTGTACTCGATTAGGATTTAATGAAATGTATATATTAGTTATCGTTATGTTTAGTTAATTAAATCATAAATTTGAGTTGTAAATAAATTAGATGTGTTAGTTGGTTTTATTTGTAATCATTAAACTTAGTGACTAAAGATATAAATAAATAAAATAGTAGAGTCAATCGCGTAACAAAATGGTGCAGAAGTGAGGATACTTGAAATACATAAATTTAACGTAAATTTTCGGTTTAAATAGAGTGTGGAACTTTTAAAAATAAATAAAATATAAATCGTAATAAATAAAGTGTGTGATCATGCCTTCCTTGTGTAAGCTAACAATTGCGGACCTGAGACTTGAATTGGAAGAAAGGGACCTGAGTTCTACTGGCAAAAAGGCTGATCTAGTTGAACGTCTGAAGAACGCACTAAAAGAAGAGGGTCATGATCCAGAAACTTACGTGTTTGAAGACAAGCATGCTGCTTTAATTTCGTCAATAACATCGTTAGAGAGCAAAGTTTCTAGTGAAATCTCCCAAGTTTCCTCGGATGTTTTGAAAGTTTCGACAGACATTACATCGTTAGAGAACAAAGTTCTAGTGAAATCTCCCAAGTTTCGACAGACATTACATCGTTAGAGAGCAAAGTTTCTAGTGAAATCTCCCAAGTTTCCTCGGATGTTTGAAAGTTTCGACAGACATTACGTCGTTAGAGAACAAAGTTTCTAGTGAAATCTCCCAAGTTTCCTCGGATGTTTTGAAAGTTTCGACAGACATTGCATCGTTAGAGATGAAAGTTTCGGGTGATATTTCATCACTTGAAAGCAAAATGACTAACGAGATCTCTGCTAACATCTCTAAGGTCACTTCGGATTTCGACGACAAGATATCGTCCATAAAATCTACTTTTGAAGAAAAGATCAAGGAAATAGAAAAGAAACTGGAGGAAACTGAAAAAGTGGACAAAGTGGTGGAACCCATCTTAACAGATATTAAAGATGATGAAACCAAATACAAATTGGAGCCACGCTCGATAGTTGAAGGGAGTGTAGGTCATGCTCGTGTTAAGGTGCCAAATTTCGACGGAAAGTCATCATGGAACAACTACATGAAACAGTTCGAATCTGCGGCCAGAGCGAACGGATGGTCCGAAAAAGAAAAAGCTGTAAACCTCACTATTGCTCTTCGAGGCGACGCTTTGGATGTCCTCCAGACCATAGCCGTAGAGGAGACAGATGACTTCGAGCAGCTGAAGAAGAGACTGAATATGCGATACGGGCACGAACATTTAGAGCATGTCTATCAGTCGCAGTTTAAAAATCGAAGACAAAAGAAAGATGAAGCTCTTCAAGAATACGAGGTCGATATTGCCAGGTTGGTACGATATGCATATCCAACAGCTCCCGAAGACATGATGGAAAAGTTGGCTGTTCAAACATTTATTGATGGCCTTCGTGATCATGAAATGCAAAGAACACTGCGATTAGCTCGTCACAAGACGCTGGTCGATGTCTTGTCTGCCGCCCTCGAATACGAATCAGCTACCCAGGCCTCTGGTGGGTACAGTAAAGTGAGGACTGTGAAAGAGGAACAGGATGAGGACAAACTTGACCAGCTTGTTAATATGATGAAAGACATTGCATCCAGGAAAACGAAGACCATAAGGTGCTGGAACTGTGGTGAAATGGGACACGTACGGGGTTCATGTAAGTACCCTAGGTACAATAACAATCAAGAGACTCACCAGCAGGAAAACTAGAACGGGTCGGCCTTAGGGGGGCAGCTTCGACCCGCAACTTTTCCAAAGACCCTCTCATACTAATAGCTTCTTTGAAATGTCGTGAAGATAGTGTATATGTGGATGGAGAAATAAATGGTAAAAAGTATACATTGTTGGTGGATACCGGAGCGACCAGGACCATTATATGACCGTCAGTTTTAAACAGCCGTAAAAAACTCTTACCAACGAGGTTGCGACTGCGGACTGCCACAGGTGAAAACGCCAACACCCATGGAGAAATCCAGATACAATTAGGGATTGGAGCAGAAAAGTTCGTCCATACTGTCATAGTTGCAGACATCGAAGAAGATGTTATATTAGGAATGGACGTAATGAATTTGCATGGATTTCAATTGGATTTTAAGAATAGGGTAATCAAAGTTGGCAACGAGGAGGTATTTCTTCATCCACACGATGACAGCACTGTGCTAGCAGCCATTAAAGAAGATACAGTTGTGCCTGCGAGGAGTGAAACGATCATCGTAGCGCGGCTACAGGGAATTGTGGAAGAAGGAACACCTGTTATGATGGAGCCATGGAACCACGACGAGGAGGTTGGCCGAGGAATCATAATTGGAAAGGAATTGGTTACTTCTGCTAAAGAAATTCCCGTGAGATTGATTAATGTCAATGACTACCCAGTGACCATCAAGAAGGAGACAAAAGTAGGAACTTGTGTACCCGTGACGTCCATAATCCGTCAGACAACAACATCAGATAATTCCAACGACAAGTTCGACCAAATGGTTGCAGTTGCAGGCCAATCTCTAAATCAAGTGGAGAAAAGGAAATTAAGGGAATTTCTTCGGCAATATCGTGACATATTCGTACCGAAAGGAGGAAAGACAGGAAGAACGACAGTTGTCAAACATAAAATTGACACTGGTACCGCTAGGCCAATTCGTCAAACAGCTCGACGATTACCACAGGCGAAGAGAGAGGAAGCTGAAAGGATTGTTCAAGAAATGAGGAAAGACGGGGTGATAGAACCTTCTACGAGCCCATGGGTCTCTCCAGTGGTCCTGGTCAAGAAGAAAGATGGAACCACGAGGTTCTGTGTGGACTACCGTTTGTTGAATAATGTTACCAAGAAAGATAGTTATCCTCTGCCTCGGATCGACGACACGTTGGACACATTGGCTGGAAGTTAATTGTTTTCTACGTTGGACTTGAAGTCTGGATATTGGCAGGTAGAAATGGATCCAGTGGACAAGGAGAAGACGGCCTTCACGACAGGATCTGGATTATGGGAATTCAACGTTATGCCGTTTGGACTCTGTAATGCTCCTGCGACATTTGAAAGGCTTATGGAAAATGTGTTGAGAGGGTTATCTTGGAAGACGTGCCTGGTGTATTTAGACGACATAATCGTTTTGGGGGAGACGTTTGAAGACCACCTGAAGAATTTAGAAGACGTTTTTAATCGACTTAAAGCTGCCCAGTTAATGTTAAACCCCAAGAAATGCCACCTATTTCAAAGTAAAGTCAATTATTTAGGCCATATAGTCAGCAAAGAAGGAGTGGCCGTGGATAAAGGAAAAATCGATTCCATTAAGGAATGGCCTGAACCAACTGATAAACATCAAGTGAGAAGTTTTCTGGGACTATGTACTTACTACCGGAGATTCATTAAGAAGTTTGCAGATATTGCTAAGCCATTAACGCGACTTACAGAGGAAGCAAGGGATTATTGCTGGGATGGAGACTGCCAAACGGCCTTTGAAACTTTGAAGAGGCATTTAATTACAGCGCCAATATTAGGGTATCCACTGCCAGAAGGAGAGTTCATCTTAGATACGGATGCAAGCAATGTGGGAATTGGAGGAGTGCTGTCGCAGATCCAAGGAGGACAGGAACGAGTCCTTGGATATTTTAGTAAAGTGCTTTCAAAACCTGAACGAAATTATTGCGTCACGAGAAGAGAACTTCTAGCAGTAGTAAAATCAGTGGAACACTTCTATCAATACCTCTACGGAAGGAAGTTTCTAATCCGAACCGACCATGCCGCCCTTAAATGGTTAATGCAGTTTAAGAATCCAGAGGGTCAGATAGCCAGATGGATTGAACGACTTCAAGAATATGATTTCAAGATCGAGCATCGGGCCGGAGTTAGCCACAGGAACGCTGATTCTCTATCTAGAAGACCGTGTCCAGCAGAATGTTCCCATTGCAACAAAACAGAGTCAAAGGAAGCAGCAGTACTAAGAACAACAGTGGTCAACGACGAGTGGACGCCTACCAAGATCAAGGAAGAACAAGAAAAAGATCCAGTTTTACATAAGATTCGAAAATGGAAAGAAGAAAATCGTCGACCATCTTGGCAAGAAATATCAAGCCTAGGCTCAGTAGTTAAGACGTATTGGGCCCAGTGGGACTCATTTATCTTGGAAGACAGCTTGCTCAAACGAGTAATAGAAAATGATGATGGTTCAGTGAGGAGAACACAGTTGGTGATTCCAAAGAGCAGAATAGCCGAAGTACTTCGTCAGTTACACGACAGTCCATCAGGAGGGCATTTTGGTGTAAAGAAAACCCTTCAGAGAATTCGGGAACGATTTTATTGGATGAATAGTTCCGACGATGTGAAGGACTGGTGTAAGAAATGCACTACCTGTGCTACAAGTAACGGACCCTACCGGAAAAGAAAGGCTCCTATGAGACAGTACAATGTTGGAAGTCCGTTTGAAAGAATAGCTTTGGATATTGCCGGGCCATTTCCAGAAAGTGACAATGGATGCAAATACATGTTGGTGGTAATGGATTACTTCACGAAGTGGGTGGAGATCTACGCAATTCCAGACCAGAAGGCCGCCATTATTGCAGATGTGTTAATCAAAGACTGCATCAGCCGATTTGGAGTACCTCTGGAGATCCATAGTGACCAAGGAAGGAACTTTGAGAGCGATCTATGTCAAGGAATCTGTGATAAACTAGGCATGAAGAAGACAAGAACCACGGCCTATCACCCGCAATCGGATGGAATGGTGGAGCGTATGAATAGGACAGTCGGCAAGTATTTGACAAAGATGGTGTCCAATCATCAACGAGACTGGGACCAGTACCTTCCGTTCTTCGCAATGGCCTATAGATCTGCTGTTAATGAATCAACTGGCCAAACACCAGCAAAAGTCCTATTTGGACGTGAGATGCGTCTACCCTGTGATCTAGAGTTTGGATGTCGACCTGGAGAAGATGTTGCTGGTGAGGATTACGTGAATGAATTACGAAGAAGAATGGACGATATACATGAGTTGGTCCGTTCTAATCTTCAGATCGCTAGCGACCGAATGAAGAAACGATACGATACCCAAGCTGAGAAGGGATGTTTCAAGGAGAACGACAAAGTCTGGCTTTATAATCCAAAGAAGCGAACAGGTTGTTCTCCCAAGTTGCAGCAGTTCTGGGAAGGTCCGTATCTCATTGTCAAGAAAATCAATGACGTTATCTACCGAATAAGCAAGATTCCTAGGGGAAAGCCGATGATAGTCCACCATAACCGGTTGGCGCCGTACGAGGGAGACCACGACGTAGATGAAGAAGTGGAAGTCAACCAAGTTCGAGAAATACCTGACCTTACCTTTGAAGAGTTCATGGGTGCCTACGGAGGTACCGGTAAAGCAAGACATGGTGTTACCACTGAAGAAAAGCGAGATCTTCTCGCACTTCCCGATGACTATTCGCTGGCCCATACTATCCCGGCCAGTATCAAAGACGCACGAGGGTTGGCATCCGCCTTCCGAAGGAAGTTTGGTCGAGTTGCAGAACTTCAATGCCAACTGCCAGCTCCTGGCAAAGCATTGAAACTCCAAGATGCATCACGTAACCTATTCTATCTGGTAACAAAAGACACTGTCCATGACCAACCTACCTACCAAGATGTATGGGATGCATTAATTCAATTGAGAGAGCACGTGTTGGAGTCCGACGTGCAAAAGTTAGCCATGCCAAAGTTAGAATGCCGCCAATTAGACTGGAGAGTTATCCGAAATATGGTAGAAGAAATTTTCCAAGACACCGAGGTCCAGGTGTTAGTCTGTTGCAATCCGCATAGTTACTGGTGCGGAGAGAAGACCGTCCTCTGTCACTTTTATACAACTGGGAGTTGTAAAAGAGGGTCCAGTTGCAGATACCAGCATCCAGTTCCAATCCCGACAAGGTTCCAGGAGGAACCATCTTTTAAGGAGGGGGCAATGTGACGCTATTTATAACAGTCTGCTCACAGATTGGCCTATCCTGACTGAACAATCTAGTCGTTACTGGAGAACGCGCGAAACAGCTATTCCTTTTCCACGGCGTTCGGGGCGAACGCTGCCGAAGTATATATAGGACTGAAATTCAAGCACAGGCCAGTCAGTCAACGAATGAGCCGCGACGCGTAATATAATTGTACTCGATTCGGATTTAATGAAATGTATATATTAGTTATCGTTATGTTTAGTTAATTAAATCATAAATTTGAGTTGTAAATAAATTAGATGTGTTAGTTGGTTTTATTTGTAATCATTAAACTTAGTGACTAAAGATATAAATAAATATAATAGTAGAGTCAATCGCGTAACAAGTGCTTAAAACCACAGCTTGGAAGCATACAGATTAATAGTATAAAGAACAAAGAAGGCATAGAGACCAATAATATAGAAGAAATTATACAAATAACACAAGAATATTATAAAAACCTCTACAATACAAAACAGAAACCAACACAAGAAATCCTTAAGCAATTACAAATAAAAATAAAAAATGTCAATTCCGACTTACAACCAGAAATCAGTAAGAATGAGATAAAAAGAGCACTCAAGGAGATGAAGAATAATTAATCGCCAGGAAAAGACGGGATAACTGTAGAAATGCTAAAAAATGGTGGGAAAACAACTAGAGAAGTTTTGTACACACTTATGAATAAAATATTAATGACAAAACAAATACCCAACACTTGGAACGAAGCAGTAACATTGTTACTATTTAAGAAAGGAGATAAAAAGGATCCAAAGAATTACAGACCCATAACTTTACTAAATGTGATGTACAAACTATTAACCAAGATATTAACAAACAGATTAACAACTAAATTAGATGGATACCAGGCAAGAGAACAAGCCGGATTTAGAAAAAGCTTCAGTACAAGTGACCACCTTTTAACGATGAAGATATTAATCGAAAAAGCTAACGAATATCATATCCCGCTATACATGGCATTTATTGACTTCGAAAAAGCATTTGATAGTGTGGAACACTGGGCAGTAAAGAATTCCCTACAAGACAGCAGAATAGACTACAGATATACCGACTTAATTACAAATATTTTTTTTTCTCTCTGATTCTGGCTTTGGTTTAGAACTAGAACCTTTAGCCACGTAATTGTATAACTTATTACTAAGTCAGGGGAGTAATGTGTAGTGTATGTGTTGAGTAAGTGTCTTGTTACTTTGCAAAGTCGACGTCATTGTCTTTGCAAAGAGACGCTAATTGTTTCCGAACATCTGCGGTCCCTCCGGTGAGTACCGATCAATTACAAATATATATGATAAGGCAACAACAACTATCAAGCTAATGAAACAAACGGAGCCTATTAAAATAAACCGAGGAGTAAGACAAGGAGATACCATCTCGCCCAAGCTATTCAACCAAGCGCTAGAAGATGTGTTCAAACAACTGCACTGGGATGGTTTGGGTATAAACATAAACGGGCAATATCTGAATCACTTACGATATGCTGATGATATTGTATTAATAGCAGAAAGAAGTGAAGAATTACAAAGAATGATGGAAGAACTAGATAGAGAATCGACAAACATAGGACTGAAGATGAATTACAGTAAAACAAAAACCATGACCAATCAACAAGAAGAACTAGTAATTACAGTGGCACAAACAAGAATAGAACAAGTAAAAGAATATATATATCTAGGACAAATCACTAGATTAAATAAAGAAAATCAGACCGAAGAAATAAAGAGAAGAATAAGGTTGGCCTGGGCATCATTCGGAAAACTGTCTTATATTCTAAAGAACAGAAAATACCCGCAATACCTAAAAACAAAAGTCTTCAATCAATGTATACTCCCTGTTTTAATATATGGCTCTCAGACATGGACGTTTACAAAAGAGGATATGGAAAAAATAGCAAAGACAGAAAGAGCCATGTAAAGACAAATGCTGAACATTAAATTATCAGACAGGAAAAGAAACGAATGGATCCGTAACAAAACAAAAGTGAAAGACGTCTCTACCCAAGTAGCAAAGCTTAAATGGAAGTTCGCCGGACACACCCTACGGCAGAAGGATGAAAGATGGACTAAGATAATGAAAGATGGAAAGATACATTGGAGACCATGGAACCACAAACGAAAAAGGGGAAGGCCACAGATGCGATGGTCAGATGACCTGAAGAAACACACTGGGTTAAAGTGGATGCAAATTGCCCAAAATAGAGAGGCATGGAAGAAGGAAGAGGATGCCTATATCCAAGGATGGATGTTTAGGGCTGATTAGATAGATAGAAGCTTAATAAGTTAACTTCACATGTTAAGAAAACATGTGAAGATACTGTAAATATTTTTTGATTACATGCATATTTCCCAGATAAACATGCATATTTTTGGATAAAATAATGCATATTTATGCGCATATTTCATACCTTTTTATTTGCATATTTGTCTAAATCTAGACATCATTCAGGTGTAGGATTCTCATACGCACCTTTTTTTGTCAAAAAAAAATAATTTATTTTATTTTAACGTATAATCTTTTGATTAAAATTAAATTTTTTATAGTTTTGCAATAAAAAAACTTTCCTTTTCTTTCTATTGTGGCAGTCTTCTTCTCTTAAGTTTCTTTCCGACATCGCCTTGGAGATGCCCTTTATCCATGTTATTGCTGGTTTTCATCCTTTTCGCTTTTCTGTGGGGGTCCATTCTAACACTTTTTTGTGGATTCTCCTTTCATCCATACGTTTTGTGTGTCCGTACCATACTAGCTGTTCTGTTAAATGTAAAAGGGTTCTTGCACTTTCTCAGGTTTATTGAATTCAATACAAAACAGTAAGGTTAGAAGAGATGAGATCTGCCATCGGCGATCGGCGTTGACGTATTAGTGCCTCACTTCACAACTTACAGAGTTGCCAGATTGTGCCGATAGTACATCTCCGTCTTTACAAAAACAAGTTTTCATTAAATTAAATAATCTTTCAAATAAGCTGGCCGTCGAGATATTCTTTTCGGAAGGGAAGAATCCTGTTCCATATCAGAACAGTTATTTTCTGTATTTGGAACTGTTAGCACATTATTGTTATCACTACACAACTCACTGTTTCCCGCACAATCCTTCCGACTCGCACACCCTATGTTTAAAAAGGTCCAAAGAAACCTTCTGCAATGGGCGCTCAGGAAAAGGATTCCTTATAAGGGGCTCTACCGGATTTGTTGTATGTTCTATGCATATAGGACAATTTCTGACTATATTTTCGATCTGAGTGAATAGACCCAACACCATATTAAACCTTTTGCTCTCGCTCTACATTTTACAACCCCTAAATGACCTTGGTGGAGATATTCTAAACACCGAAATTGTAGACATCTAGGGATAAATAATCGGGAATTTCTCAATAATAGATTATCGCTAAAAGACAACTCCAACATATAATTATACTAAGGCTTTAAGCATTCCTCTAATTTATTTTGTTCAGGCCAACCTGACGTACAATATTCTCTTAATTTTAAACAAATGGGCTCTTTTTTCTGTTCTTCCTTAATTTCTTCAATAAAATACGGCTTTATAGATGGAGAGCTAGAGACGAAAAATCATCGTCATCAGTAATATGGAGTTTTTCCTGTGAAGTGTGTCCATTGTATATTGACAATTATGACCCCTTTCAGGCTGACACCTCAGTGGATACAGGAAGTAGCAATAAGGGATGAAAGGGGAAAGTTAGTGCAGTCATTAAAGGTTTTCACCTCCTAATTTGTTAAACCTTCATCGATTTGCATGAAAATTGGTGACTAGTTAGAGCATACCTCAAGAAACAAAACTGATTTGGTGCCACTTGCACTTTTACCCTGGTGGTGAATACCACCCCTGCCCGCGGGTGAAAACTATTTTATTAAAAATAACCCCACAAATCGATAGAGGGACAATTTTTAAGTAAAATTTGTTATATCATGTTATTAAAATAAATCATTACTTTTTGAGTTATTAAAGATCAAAGATTTGTCTATTTAAGAGCATATGCGTGAAGTTACGGATGATAAAAAGAACATGTTAATTAATTGTATGTTAGTAAAATATTATTTTTATATTATTTCAATATTCTATGTATCTTTATATCTTTTTTCAGTGGAAGAAAGCAAACGAGAGGCATCATAGGCAACAATTTTCTTTTTACCCTCATTAAACTGAATCAAACATGCTCCCAATCCAAATGATGAGGCATCCACTGAAACTGCTATCTGTTTGGTAGGGTCAAAGTAAGCTAAAGATGGACTTTTTTGTAGTAATTCCTTAACTGTTACAAAGGCTTGTTTCTGCGGACTGTCCCAGATAAATGTGACACCCTTTTTCAGTAATGACGTAAGGGGTTCTAGGATTTCAGAGCGATTAGGTATAAATCTACATGAAAAATTTATCATACCTAAAAACTGTAGTAATTCTGTTTTATTAGTCGGTTCTGGAACAGTGGCGTAACTAACGCCAATGCAACCAATGCGGTGCATTGGGGCGCAGGCCTTAGGGGGGCGCAAAAACTGATATTCTGGAAAAATTTTAGCAAAATAATATGTTGAAGCAAAACTCCCTGTAGCTTCTCGAAAATAAAAAATGTAAAAAAAATATTCGTGGTATTTTATTCCGAATCTCCTTCAGAAGTGTTTAAAGACTGTGAGCGAACTGCGAGGAGAATTCGACGATGTCCTGGATCAGGCCAGAAAGTTAGCTGCGAAGTGGAATATTGATTCCTCAATGACCTCCAAACGCAAAAGAAAAGTAAAGACTTTTTTTGACGAACTTTCTAGTGACTATGAGTTTAGTGATCCTGTGCATTGCTTTAAAGTTAAGGTATTTTTGAGAGCTGTTGATATTCTTATTTCACAGTTAAACGAAAGGTTTAAATCTATGGTATGTATAACTGACACGTTCAGTTTTTTAAACCCAGATAATTTATTACATTTTTCTGACGAACAACTTGTAAAGTCAGCCTCTGAGTTTTGTAAAAAATATGAATCTGATGTGACTCATACTTTGACCAATGAAGTAATTTGCTTTAGAGATGTAGTCAAAGACGATATCAAAAGTTATAAAATAAGCAAAATCAGCCACTTGGCTGATTATCTATTGATTAGGAATAAATTTATTGCATTAAGTGTCCCAAACGTAAGTACAGCATTAATAATGTTTCTTACATTACCCGTAACTGTTGCAAGTAGTGAAAGATCTTTTTCTAATAATAAAGAACTACTTAAGGAACTATATGTCCAATACTAGACTGTGTGATCTTAGTGTAATTAGTATTGAACATGAAAGAGCTCGGTCTTTAGATGTAGAAAAGTTAGCAAGACTGTTCGTAGAAACAAAGAGCCGCAGGGGCTTTGTCAGGAAAGAGGAATTAACGTACAGTGTTGTTCCTATGAGCTGTAGGTAGCCAATTGTTTTGAAAATTGGCATAAGCATGTACTATAAAAAGAAGTAAAACAATTTTCATTAAAAAATATTAAAAATTAAACGATTTATGCGCCAGATACTGGCACCGTGAAAATAAAAAACATAAGTTATTTCCTATACCATAAACTATGATTTTTGAAAAATATTAAAATTTGGGAAAATGACGAAGTGTTGAAAATTTTTTTAAAATTAGCTAAAACATTTCAGATTGGCAGTTTCAGAAACTGCCAAATTGACAATTTTTATCCGATCAAATACCCCTAGTTGATGGTATAGAAAATAACTTATATTTCAATAATAACTTTGAAATTTCATGTTTCAGGGTCTCTATTAGTCCCAATCACTGCAGCAGTGTAGCTGTGTTTTTATTTTCACGGTGCAATGCTCATGCAAATTTTCAAAACAATTGGTACAGTTCTTTTTATTTTAGAAATTAAAAAAAAAGTATGTGAATTTCGTACTTTACACTAGGATAGCCCCTTAACTTTACTTTCAATTATTTTTTTGAATAATAACTTTTTAATAATTAACTTTAAAATTACTGTTATAATATTTCTTTGTATAATCTTTCTCTGGAGAAATGTCGTTGTTAGTTTCGTTGGAGGTTGGGGGGGGGGGAATAAGTCTGGGAATAGGGGCGCACGAGGAATACTTGCATTGCGGCGCAGGTCAGACTAGTTACGCCACTGTTCTGGAAAGTTAACAAATGCTGAAATCCTTTCAGGTGTAATTGACACTCCTTCATTTGAAATTTCGTGACCTAAATACTGGAATTTTTGAACAGCAATCACACATTTATCTTTATTTAGAGCTATAGCTTCAGGTTGTATTCTGGATAATACTTCATCCAGAATTTTGTTGTGTTCTTCTAGTGTTGGAACATGGATTAAGGTATCATCTATGTGACTAATTACACCTTCCAAACCAGCTAATATTTTGTTTAACAATATAGAAAAATATTCGGGGGCACAAGTGCTACCGAAGGGAACTCGAGTGAATAGATACCTACCGAAGGGAGTTTGAAATGAATGTGGTAAGGGGTTGAGACTCTGGGTCTAAACGAATCTGATAAAATCCAGAAGAAGCATCAAGTTTTGAGAAATATTTACTATCTTTTATTCTGGCTAAAATACTTTTAATTTTGTTTATAGGAAAATATGAACGAAGAACGGATTTGTTTAAATGGGTATAATCCACACAAAGTCGAACTTTTTGGCCTTTTTGGACCACAACAATGGGACTGACCCACTCCATAGGATAATCAACAGGTTCAATTATTTTAAGATTTAATAATCTATCAATTTCTTCTTTTAACGGTTGGAGTAATGGAATAGGAACTGTTCTAGGGAGCGATTGTACATAGGGTGTAATGTTGTCTTTTAATTTAATTTCCATTTCTGTTTTAAATGTACCTATATCATTAAATATTCTTGGAAATTTTTTGAAAACTGCATCTGGATTAAATAAATTATTAATATTTTTCACTGTAACATTTTCATGAAATTGTAGAAGTTTTAAGTCTAATATATATTGCTTTTCTTCCAAAAATAGGTTTAGATAAATTTTGTATAACAAACATTTGAGTTTTTGAAATGTCATTATTATGACAGAGGGTAACAGGAAGACTTCCTGCTACCTCCAATTTAATGCCAGATGGACCAGTAACTGTTTGATAAGGCTTACATAAAGTTTTTAATATCTCTTTAGGCATCAGAGAACTAGGAATACATGAAACATCTGCTCCAGAGTCAATTAAAAATTCAAATTTTGTCCGCAGCTCAAACACAAGCACAGAAATCAGCCACTCTCGAGCCTCAATATTATTAATATAAACAGAGCCGACAAAATTCAAATTATTACCCTCTGAATTTATCATAAAATTATCAATTTCTACAGTACTAACCTTATTTTCTCTTTGACCTTTACCAGATAAGCAAACTGATGCCCAGTGACCAAATTTTTTGCACTTATTACACTGAGACCTTCTAGCAGGACATACCTCCCTTAAGTGAGACTGCTGACCACAAAACATACACGTGTCTCCCTGGAAATTCTTTCTTCTGATGTTGTCTGCCTTCTGAAACGATACGGTGACATTGCCTCGTTCTCTATTTTGGACACCCACTTTTGCTACTTCTTGAGTTGGATGATAACGGTTTTTATTACGCAATTCCCGAGTCTGATTTGCCTGCATTTCTGCTTGTTTTGCAGCAATAATACATTCTTTCAAAGTCAGCGTACCTTGTAGATGCAAACGTTCGCTAGTTTTTGTATCTAACATTCCTACCACTATGCGATCCCTAATTAGCTCTTCCTTAAGGGTTCTGTAGTCACAATATTCTGCCAACGAATGTAAACTGGTAATAAAGTGTCCTATAGCTTCTCCTGGTTATTGAATTCAGGAGTTAAACTTAAACCGTTCGAATATTACGTTACGACAGGGAATAAAGTGATTTTCAAAACTCTGTAACATCTCTGAATTAGTAGCTGGAATTTTCGGAAACTGTAGAACGATTTCTTCGGACTCATCTCCCATTATATACATAAGAATGTCGATTTTGTCTTTCTCCGGCTTCTGATCTTGTCCCGACACGCTCATGAAACGCTGGAACCTCTTGCGCCACTGGGGCCACATATTTGGCTGTGAAAACGTAAATTTCTCCGGTGGATTTACCTGAACAGGCATGTTAATTGTCGTTGAGCCGCTACTAACGTCTAAATCTGTATTTTCCATTGCCATTTTGCTTTGTGTATGATTTCAACACAACGTACATAACCTAGACACTACACGTGGAAAAGTTAAACTTCACTAATCATTTTTCCCTCTCTTCACTTGAAATATAAAGTTAATCTGGAAAAGTGCACCAGCTGCCACCATGTTCTGTTAAATAAGTAAAAGGGTTCTTGCCAGAGGCGTGCGGTCCATGGAAGCGGGGGAAGCACCGCTTCCCTATACTTCCATATAAGAAAATACATATATTATTAATTAGTATTTAATTGTCAACAATGTTTCCCTAATCTAAGTAATCTATTATGTAACTAATAGGCATTGAAACATTATTAAAATTTGATCGCATAAGAACGGTCTCAAATAAGCACACAATTCAACGATTCAGTCCGGTCCTAACGGAAGCGCATCTCAAAATCTCTGCTTGTCATGCATTTGTCCCGTTCAAAAATTGGTCAGGGTTTAATAACCTCACTCGCTAGTCGTGTTCCTTTCACGCGAATTTTGATACGCCTGGAAGCGCTCGTCCGACCGCTTCCGATTTGAAAACGAGATGCGGATCTGTTACTGCTGCTATAAGGGGTAGGTATTTAGGTACAAATGGCTCGATTTCAATTTTTTGCTTAATATATTTACTGTTTTATTTGACATTTTGAGATTTTTCCTTTTACTGATATTTTATAGTACCTACGACATTTTACAGACGAAGTCAAGTGACATTGCATTTTGTATAAGACAATTTGATGACTTATGATGATTAAAAAATTGAGCTGTTTAAAAATATTTGGGATAAAGCTGAAAATATGGGCTTCGAACCTAAAAGAAAAATAATGATGATTGATATTGTCGGCGAAAGAGAGACCTATCGACGATTATACATCGAAATTTTTGATAATATTCTACAACAAATGAATCATCACTTTGAAAATTTTAAAGAAATAAAATATGTAGAATTATGTAATTTTAATATGTCTAATTATAATTCATTAAAATCTCCCACAGAGGTATGTACCTATTTAATTCAGTACGATTAAATTATGATTTTTTTTTTGATAATCTAGTTTTGCATTCTCAGTTAAGTGTCATTTATAAAACACCTGAAATTAGTGATAAAGAAATACTTAGGAATCGGTTGAATTTTTTGAATACTACTGGTTTAAATCAGTCTCTGTGTGAAGTGGGCAAGTTGTGTGAATTAAGTAGTAGGTACTAACTATCCCAGCTACAAGTGCATAAGTTGAACGAAATTTTTCAGTATTAAAACGCATCAAAATTTTACAATAAATTTTACAAGTGAAGACAGACTTTCCAAGTTAGCCCTATTATCCATTGAAAAAGAGTGCATTTATTAAACAATTATCAGAAAATCCAAAATTTTACGACGATATTATCGACAAAAAATTTGCATTGGTTGATAAGAGAATAGGACTCAAGTATAAGTAAATAAGTGTCATATTGTTGAAAGTTGTGTGTTATGGAAGGTGATTCGAAATCGGAATATAAAAACAATTTTGAATAGAACTCTTCTGTTTAAGTTTAAAGAAACCAAGCCTGGAGCAGGGACTCGACCCTGAGCAAGCAGTACAGATCGATGATAAGTCACTAGATATACGATATACTAAGTCACTAGAGTCACTAACCTGCATTGATCGGGGTAGGATTTCGTTTGTGAGTCCTTGTATCCAGGACTCCCATTTAATAAGCACTTTGCTGATAGAGAGCCCATATAGCGCATCAGAGTGCTATCGGAGGGGAAGTGGATAGTATGAAGCATTGGGGCGGGATGGAGTGACGCCCGCTTATAAGAGTAAATCCTCCTTGCCTCAATGAATTTGTATCACCGGAATCTCATTTTCAAGGCGTGTGCATGTCTCTCAGACTGGGTTAAACACTATACCAAATTTTTTGTAGTTCTTGTTTTTAGTCGATATAAGTTAACATGTAATATATTAGGTATACACCTATTAAGTAGGTATATGTTTTGATCTCGACCCTCGTAAGAAAATATTTGTTAAACCCTTATTGAATCGCTTCCTCTTCCGAAAATGTCACCGCACGCCACTGGTTCTTGCACTTTCTCAGGTTTATTGAACTCAATACAAAACAGTAAGGTTAGAAGAGATGAGATCTGCCATCGGCGATCGGCGTTGACGTATTAGTGCCTCACTTCACAACTTACAGAGTTGCCAGATTGTGCCGATAGTACCTACACTAGCTAATGTTTTTCGATGCCTTCGAAAACTAAAAATGTACCGTTACCTTTTTTAATATAAATTTGTTTCTCGAAGAAAGCCAAGTAGACTCTGAAGATGGTTTAATTGACTAAGATGGAGTGAAAACCTTCCAATCAATCCTCCAATGAATAAACAGAATTGCCCATAAAGAGGAATAAGTAGAAGCGTATGTCTCATCAGCTCCCAAGTGGTGGTTTGCTAGAGATTTTAATAAATCTAATCTAGTTAAGCAATTAGCTTTGACTTTATGTGGTTTCCATGTTAGCCTACTATCAAAAATGTAACCTAGTTAAATGTGATTTTGATTACCTTATAGACCAGGGCGCATCTGTAAAAATATTAGTACATTTGGACGTTGAGAGGTGACTCAAATTTTTTTGCAGAAATTGCTTGAAAATAAATCAAATAATAATGTTTAAGTTATTCTCCCTCTCAAAAAGGTCCAGAACATTGTTTAAATAATCAAAATGTCAAAAAATTAAGGAAAAATTCGATTTTGTTCTTGGTTTTTTGATTATAACTTTAAAAGTATTCATTTTCGAGAAAAGTTGTATTGTCATAAAAGTTGCGTAATTAAATTTCCTACAATATAGAATTGGTTAAAAGTTTAAAAAATAGTCACCCTTGTTGTAAAATAGCAATAATTGTGAAAAAAACATACAAAAACAAGTATTCGCATTATACGTTTTTCAACTATTTATGCTACACTTAGGACCTTCAAATTTCACCCTGAAAAACTATATGATACAGTAAAACAAGACTGTATATTTCATTACGATCGGTTCAATAGATTTTGCAAAATAAATTTTGCAATCCAGCTTTCGTAAAAAAAATATTTTTTTCAAAATGTTACAGGACTGAAAATAAAGCAGATAGCAAGTTGAAATTTTTTTTTGCTTACAGAAGTGTACTGTACCTTTGATCTGCAATTTTGCAAAATTAAAATCGATTAACACCACGGCGTCAGGAATTTTTTTAAAAAACATTAATTATTGGTGCTACGCGCAGGACAGCGGATAGTTTGTTTTGATTGGGCATTCCAATGACCTTTGATAATGATTAATACATTTTAATTTTTATTACATTTCGATATAAATAAATAAATTGTTTATTGCAAAATAAAAACACATACTATATCCTTTGAAATAACACTTTTATTAGCAAAAACTTTCTTTGTTAATATATTTTAACTTAAATAATAAAAGTTTATTATTTTTAAACATATGCAATTGCTTAAACAATATTTCACAAACAATAATAAAATTAGTTTGATTTTTGTGGAATTAAAATATTAAAATACAACAAAATATAGAGTAAGAAAATAATGTATTAGATAAAGATTGGAAGAAATTTTGGTGGAAATCAACTTGTGTGAATCGAACACCGCTGTCCTGCGCGTAGCACCAAAAATTATGGTTTATTTCAAAAATTTTCTGACGCCGTGGTAATTAATCGATTTTAATTTTGAAAATTGCAACTGAAAAGTACAGTACACTTCTATAAGCAAAAAAAATTAAACTTGCTATCTGCTTTATTTTCAGTCCTGTAACATTTTGAAAAAATGAATTTTTTTTTTGCGAAAGCTGGATTGCAAAATTTATTTTGCAAAATCTATTGAACCGATCTTAATGAAATTTACAGTATTGTGTTACTGTATCATAAAGTTTTTCTGGGTGAAATATGAAGGTCCTACGTTTAGCATAAATGATTGAAAAACGTAAAATGCGAATACTTGTTTTTGTATGTTTTTTTCGCAATTATTGCTATTTTGCAACTAGGGTGACTATTTTTTAAATTTAAACCAATTCTATATTATATAAAATTTAATTACGCAACTTTTATGTCAGTACAGCTTTTCTCGTAAATGAATACTTTTAAAGTTATAATCAAAAAACGAAGAAAAAAATCGAATTTTTCCTTCAATTTTTGACATTTTGATTATTTAAACAATGTTCCGGAACTTTTTGAGAGGGAGGATAACTCAAATATTATTATTTGATTTATTTTCAAGAAATTTCTGCAAAAAAATTTGAGTCACCTCTCAACGTCCATCTCAAAACAGATGCGCCCTGGACTATTAAGACTTTGGGTACTTTTGATTTTTCATCAGAGAAATTATACCAAAACTTATACATAGAACAAGAAGTTAGTTTATTTACTACTTTTTAAATTAAATATACATATTATATCAATAATAATTGTAGTTGTGAAAGTATTTTCACCTCAGCAGATCCTTCTGAAGTTAGGTTAAGAAAGCTTTTCCGTTAACTAGTGCGTGTACTTTGAAGCTGCATCCAGATTTTTTTTGGACATTTTTCGATTTTTATTATGGTAATATCTTGAAAATATAGTCTTTTGAATTGTCACTTTAGAAATGCATGTGTTTTGATCATTTTAGAACATGTTGATGTACAAACAAAATAATTTTTCTACGACCGTTTAATAACATGCTCATTATTCGCTATTTTTTCATAGATCACAGGCCTACAGAAAAAAAATTTTGTTTTGGTGCCGTGAATCTTTTAGCTGATTTTTACTATATTAGGGGCGCTAAATCGAAATATGGATTTCATTTTATTGTATCAGCTCTAGTTTTATGGTTATGACAAAATCCGAAATTAGAGTCTTAATATTTGAGATAATGAAGAATATCTATTCAAAGGAATGTACATTTTTAATTAAACTTATTCCTCAGTATATATTTGTTGTTCTCACTGTATTATGCCTTATTTATGCAAGAAATAATACTTTAATGTCGTTACATTACTATTTTATAAGGAAATAAAACAGCTTGTAGAGTATTTTTAAACTTTTAAAATGATACATTTACCACCTGTTAACCCATTCAGCCTCCACCTAATAATGGCTCATAGCCCATGGACCATGCTTCGCGTACATAGGAAGGAAGCTTCCCCAGATAAGTATGGAAAAACTTCACTTTTATGTCACTTTTATGAACTTTCACTTCACAAAGCTGGAATCTTTTATGGACCACAGATCAGACTTCTTACAGAGGATCCGGCTTTTGAGGGGTCAATGAATGAGGTAGAGAAAAAAGCTCGGCTTTCATTTGTGGATATTATGAAAAATTTTCTGGGAAATCACAAAAGTGAAAACTATGCTGAGCTGGTAAACCGTTTGCTGAATAACTTCCAATCACTTGGATGGAATATGAGCATCAAAGTCAACTAGATGACAGAAGTGAGGAGAAGGTGAGAGACTTCACCAGGAGATAAAAACGATTGAAGACCGCTACCAAGGAAGATGGGACACCCATATTATGTCAGATTTTTGCTGGGGTTTGAAGAGAGACTGTTTAAATGTTCATTCCAGAAAATCACGCAAGCGAAGCTTTCGATACGTCAAGTAAAGTTTTTTTTCTATTTTGTTAGTTTTTTTCTCAAAACTAATTGTATATCTGCTTCATTGTACAAAGGGTTTTATTGTAGTTAAATGGATTAATTCTCAGACGACATAGTTTTATTCTCGGACAACCTCAAGGAGATATGTGCAATGCCACATGAACTTCAGTTAGTGTGTGCCAGTGTAGGTCTTAAAATAAACATCTCTAAAACAACTAGTGGAAAAATACATATACCTTGGACACGAAATAAAGAGCACAAGAGACAACCCAACATGCGAACTACGAACAAGAATAAACCTAGCATGGGCAGCCTATGGAAAACTCAAAGACATCTTTAAAAGCGATATACCAATTTCTTTAAAACGTAAAACATGTGACCAATGTGTGTTGCCTGTGGTGACTTATGGTGCCGAAACTTTGACATTGATAGCTACAATTTCTAAAATGCTGCAAATAGCTCAGAGGAAAATGGAAAGGTCAATGCTGAGTATATCGCTTCGTGACCGAGTTGGGAATTAAGACTTAGACTAAGAACATGAGTTACCGATGTAATTTCCCGAATTGCTACCCTGAAATGGAACTGGGCCGGGCACGTCGCCCGAATCAGTGATTTAAGGTGTACGAAGAGATTACTTGAGTGGAGGCCGAAATTAGACAAAAGAAAGTAAAGAAAGACCCCCTACTGGTTGGACTGACGGTCTCAAGAAAATGTCAAGAAATTTGATGCAAAATGCTTAAAATGGAGCACAATGGACAAAAATGAGGGAGGCCTATGTCCAGCAGTGGACACAAAGGGCTGGATGATGATGAAATGGCTTAAAATATACGTATTTTTTAATTGTGTGGTTTTTATTTTAATTTAGTATATCCATATCAGCATATTCGTATTTTAATGCATAAAAGCTGGCATGACCTACGTTATCTTGAAAACTACAGCTGATAGCGCAAAACTAAGGCCATATTCGGAATCAGCACCCCAAATATACCTAAAATCAGCTCTAAACACTTCGGCACCAAAAACACTGTAGGCCTGTGAATAGGACCCATTACTGTACCCGTGAGTAATAATTCATTACTCACGGGCTGAAGTTACTCACGGGTCATTACTCACGGGCTGAAGTTAGATTCAAGTGGCGCATGCCACTTTTAAAATTAATCGTATATAAACTGCAAATAAAATTACTTAAACTTGTTTATTTAATACAATAATAATTATTGTAATTTATACCAATAATTAACTTCGAAAAATTTTTAAAGGAATTTTAACTGTAACAATGTCAGTATATTTTGTACGTTTATATCTTCTTTACTAAAAATTTTGAAGTTTATCATTTAATTTAGTGACAGTGACATTAGCGCATTTTGTTTATGTTAATTGGAATTTATAACTAATATTGTGTTTGGAATTTTTCGGAAACGAATAGAACTTATATTGACTATTTCTAGTTGTATTTTTACAATAAATAAGAATTTAGTAATAGTAGGCAACCAATTATTCAGCCACGTACTAGGGGTAAATAGCGTTTAGGTATTTCTGTAAATTATTATAATTTAAATCTCGACTAGTTGATAATTAAATTTTTTACTAATTAAAATAAAAAAAGTCGTAAAAAAAGTGTAGTATTCTACTCGCATGTAATGGCTATTACTCACTCTGATGAATTACGACACTCGCCTACGGCTCGTGTCGCAAACTTCATCATCGTGAGTAATAGCCATCATTACATGCTCGTTGAATAATATACTATTGTTTCTCATTGTTAAATTTATATCATACAATTCAAATTAAATATACTATAAACACAATTCAACCAAGAAGCTACTTCTTAAGCGTGTTGACCTATATTAGGAAAATTATTCCAAGTGGGTAGATTTGATGTAGGAGTAAAGTTAGTCCGTTGTCCGTAAGGATGTTTATTTCGAATTTAAACTATAGAACTTCTGCTTAAATTAGTTTCAGGTCAACGATCATGTGTTTAATATAATATGTCTAATCTTTGGAGTAGTAGAAGGACCTAGGCAGTGGCGTAGCTGAAGATTGCGTGGCCCCCGCGACAATTTTTTTGGGCCCCCGTATAATAAACATAACGACAACTAATAACAGTACTATTACTAAAATATGTGTAAATGACAATATTTGCACTTCTTTAATAAGTCTTCATTAGTTTATGAATACAGGGTGATTGATTAGCAGGGTAAAGCTCAATAGCTCCGCTATAGTAATAGATAGCAATAAAAGTTAATAACAAAAATTATAGAGAACTTTAGGATTCATATTACACGATTAGTTAGAATATTACAGGGTGTTCGATAACACAGTGGCAGACCAAACTTTTGTTTTTTTAAATGGAACACCCTATATTTTATTTTAAATTCGAAATTCTGTTAACTTCTCCATCACAAAAATATAAAGGTTTGTTATGTTATACAGGGTATTTACAAAGTTATAACCAATTTTATATGAAAATCGTAACAAGTTCAACTCCCTGTATAAATAAAAATAAGCAAAACGACAATGGTTTATTAATGCCATTTTTTTTAGCGTATTGTCAAAATTTTCAAGAATGGTTGACATTGCTAATTTTCTTTAAGTATATCAAATACAGGGTGAGTCAAAACGCAAGTACATTTGTTTCTCAGTAATTTTGAATGGAACACCCTCTATTTTATATCACTATTGAAAAGTACCATTACCGTACTTTAATTTGTAGATAACATTCCCTATGTCTAAATTTATTAGTTTTCGAGATATTTTCATTTTTCAATGGACCAGTAGCGTGACCACCCAAATCACCAGAATTTAATAAACTGGACTGATTTTTTTGGGGTTACGTTAATAATGAAGTTTATAAAATACCTCTAACAACAAGTGATGAGATGAAAAATAGAATACAAAGTGTACTTCGATGTGTTAATCTACAAATGCTCCGTAGAGTAAGTAGCTCATTCAATGATCGTTTTTAGGCGTGCATAAATGTGTTAGGAGATAATTTTGAACACCTTATGTAATTAAATATTAAAAATATTTTATTAAAAGCAGCTTCTAATTTTTTCAAACATGTTTTGTTGCAAAATGTATTACTGATAAATTGTTTTGTTCTTTATTTAACACATTGTTACATTTACATACAAAAGTAGTGTTTAATTGTCTTCACAAAATATTGTATTTTGTGTTTGTGTGTTTTTTTGTAAAATTTATTACTAATTTTCTTTGTTTATTTGTTGCATTAACATAAAAAGATAGTTTTTAATTGTTTCAAAAATGTTGCATGTAGTAGTTGTGCTTTTGTTTGTAAAATGTATTACTAATAAATTATTTTTATTTCTTTATTTGCTACAGTGATAATCGGTAATCTTCAATTGTCAATTCAGTCATGGCTTACTTAAAATTTAGATAAATTTAAACACCTAAAATAATTTGCTCTGAAAAATGAAAATATCTCGAAAACTAATAAATTTGGGCATAGGGAATGTCATATAAAAATTAAAGTACGTTAATGTTACTTTTCAATAATGATATAAAATACAGGGTGTTCCATTTAACATTACTGAAAAAATAATGTACTTGCGTTTTGACTCACCCTGTATTTGATATAAAAAAAAAATAGCAATATCCATGGTTCTTAAAAATTTTCAAAATAAATAAAAAATATGGCATTAATAAACCATTGCTGTTGTGCTTATTTTTATTTATACAGGGAGTTTTAACTTGTTACAATTTTCATAAAAAATTGGTTATAACTTTGTAAATACCCTGTATAACATTACAAACCTTTATATTTTTGTAATGGAAAAGTTAACAGGATTTCGAATATAAAATAAAATATAGGGTGTTTCATTTAAAAAAACAAAAGTTAGGTCTGCCACTGTGTTATCGAACACCCTGTAACATTCTAACTAATTTTGTAATGTGAAGCTCAAAGGTGGCTAAAATTTTTGTTATTAACTTTTATTGATATCTATTACTATAGCGGAGCTATTGAGCTTTACCTTACTAATCAATCACCCTGTAGACATGAAAACCTATTATACATGTATCTTAATCCGACAAACCTATTAGTAAGTTGTTGCAATATTATATCTAAATTTACATTGAAAATATTAACTACAAAACTTCTTTGCTAAAAGTTATTTTTTGGTCACAGTTAAGATGATCGTAAAATTTTCTATATGTTTTATCCGTTTATTTTTAAATTCCGGTGTAATACCCCACTATTCTGCTATTCCTGCTGCTTTTGCTAAAGTTTCGGAAAACGAATTTCTCATTTCTAGAAGATTATCACGAGTGTTTTCAAAAAGTTGAAGGGCGACCGTTACTCTGCCGTTTCAGATTGCAAAAGTGTTGATGTTAGATTAATAAAGTTAAGTATTTCAGATTGCATAGTAATGTTAACGACAAATTCAAAATTATTCATATGCTCTAATAATGCATTCACTTGTAATTTTTCATCGATTTTTAGAAAGCAATGAAATTTTCGTTAAAGATTTCGTTACTTGTCGGAAAGGATGGATCCAAAGCAGTGGCGTAGCTGAAGATTGGGGGCCTCCCCGCAACAATTTTTGGTGGGCCCCCGTATTATAAACATAACGACAACTAATAACAGTATAATTTTATTACTAAAATATATGTGACATTATTTGGCCTTTGTATAAGTCTTCATCAGTTAGCGTTAAAAGATTTTTTGGGAATAGACATGAAAACCTATTGTCACTTTTAATCCGACAAACCTATTAGTAAGTTGTTGCAATATTATATCTTTTACATTGAAAACATCAACTTAAAAAAATTTTTTTCTATAAGTTATTTTTTGTCGTAGCTCATCGCCAATCTTTTTTTATACGTTTTATCCGTTTATTTTTAAATTCCGGTATAGGAATAATACTATAATACCCCACTATTCTGCTATTCCTGCTGTTTCTGCTAAAGTTTCGGAAAACAAATTTTTCATTTCTCGAAAATTATTACGAGTTTTTTCAAAAAGTTGAAGAGCCGTTTCAGGTTGCAAAAGTTTTGATGTTAGATTGCAATTATTCATATGCTCTAATAATGCATTAGCTTCTAATTTTTCATCGTTTTTTTTTTTAGATAGCAATGAAATTTTTCCTAAAGCTTTCATTACTTTTCGGAAAGCTTGATGCAAAGCCATAACAGCATCACGTCTGTATGACCACCGGCATTCACATAACCTTTTAAGTGTTGGCAAACGCGATGAATCCAAAGTCATAACAGCACATAGTACATCCCATATTTTAATACTTGCACTAAAAAAAACAGATAATCTTTTAATTATATCTTAAAAAAACAACTCCTGTACACCAGCAACGGCATCATTCAACACTAGGTTCAGATTATGGAATGCACGATCAACATAGGCTCTTTTTCAATGTCAGCTATGCGCCTTTGTACGCCTGAATATACACCGCTCATAACGCTTGCCCCATCACACCCCTTTCCTTTGCAGTTGTGTACGGAAAGCTGCTTTGATTGTGATTGTATAAATTTTAAAATTTCCCAATAGGGATGGACTCGATTCTGGCCGAGCCGAGCTTTTGACAAGCTTGAGCTCGGCTTTAACTTTCGAGCCAAGCTCGGCTTGAACTTCGAGCTGCAGGTTGAGCTCGTGGCTCGTATCAGCTAGGCTCAAATATTTCCGAGCTGGGCTCGGCTGGAATTTATTTCATGTTTTACTGACACACTGTATATTGAAAATACATATTTATAGTTTGAATTACTTATTCTCAAACAGAAGTATCGGTCGCAGCAGAAATAAACGAATTAGAACGTGTATTAAATATTATTAGCTAAAATATTGATAAGTTCGTTAATGAAAGCTCTGCTCGTTTCGAACTCAGCTCGAATCGGCTCGAAAAAAATTTGATTAAGCTCGAAGCTCGGTTAGCAAGAAACAAACCGGCTTAAGCTTGAAGCTCGGCTCCTCAAACGGGCCGAGCCTCGACCCGAGCCCAGATAAGCTCGAGCTTGTGACCATGCCTATATCCTAATATGCGAATAAATCCCAAGAAACTTTTAACAACTTCTGTTTTAGAAGGTAAATAATTATTTTCATCGCAAGTCATTTTTAAATACCGGAAAATAAAACTAAGCTGTTCGTGTTTTGAAATATCTTGTGTGGTATCAAGAATTATTGAATAAAACCAATCGTTTTTAAATAAATTAATCAATTTGTTTTCAGTTTCTTGAGCCATCAGATGTATAACTTCGTTTTGTATTCGTTTTGTTTTTAAGTTATTGTTTTTATCGATTAATTTAGCTAAAACAGGTCATTTTAGCTAGTAAAAGAACCACGGACAAAAAATTACCTTTTTGGGATTTACTTTCAGCTAAACTACCAACATGTCCACGAAAAGCTACGTCAGTTACCCGCTTCATTACTTCCTTCCAAATTCCCCATTTTGATACTTATTAGGAAAATATATTTTGGTCCCCAATAAGTATAAGTACTAAGCTTATAGGCTTTAAGGGGCCCCTCCTAAGGTCGCCCCCCCTCGCCTTTCGGGCCTTGCGGGCCTGTCAGCTACGCCACTGATCCAAAGTCAGAATAGTAGATAGTACATCATATATTTTAATACTTACACTAAAAAAACATAATATTTTTAATTATATCCTAAAAAAAACCAACTCCTGTACACCAACAACGACATCATTCAACACTAGGTTCAGATTATAGCCCGATCAAAGAACAATCTGACCCCCAAAAAAAATAGAGAAAGGATGAAAATTGGGAATAGGTAGTTGAAATTGTCTATTATGATATAAGAAAAAGTTTATAACTCTACATCCCTTTCATTTTATCAAAATGGAGGGGAATACCCCCTCTCGAAGATGAAAAAATTTAATTCAAAATAAGACCGGAATTGGATAAAATGACTAATTCTAAACAACTTATCTTCTATAGAATTTTTTCACTAAGTCAATACTTTTCGAGTTATTTGCGAGTGAATATGTTCATGTTTAACAAAATTAAACATGTTTTTTGACTGTTTTTCTGAGAAAGGCGCGTTTACATGTATCCAGTAACTGGCGCCAGTCGCACTGGAACGACAGTGCTGGCATCATGTAAACGCTTTTTTGTTCCAGTCCAGCGCTGTCTGCCAGCGCTGCTGTCTCGAGTAGAAGGCTGGTCTATTTTTCGTGCCAGTGGCACTCGTCCGCGTCCCCTCTAACCCCGTGCTAGTGGTTGTAGACACGTGTAAACACAGCGTTCCAGTCGCTTGCGCTGTCGTACCTGTGGTTTCAGTGGCCGTATTAGGATTTTTAATAAGAGTGCCAGTGAGATTGGCGCCAGTTACTGGATACGTGTAAACGAACCTATCCAGCGCTGTCTTAGTCAAGCACTCGCATTCCAGTGAGACTGGCGCATTACTTAACTCAAAAAGTAAGTATTTTAGCGAAAAAAATATTGTTAGTAAAAATATAGCTCATAAAAAATTGAAAAAAATGGTGTATACATGAGGTCTGTAGACATAGCAGAAACAGAGTTGCAGCTAATGAAAAGTAGGTTCTTCTTCGTCAAATTCCAAAACGAATATTTCAATGTGAAATAACCCAAAAACCGAGCACTTTTTGGGGAAAATTCATTTTAACTTTTTTAAAGTGTTTAAAAAAAAAGGTTTATTTTTGTTCTTAAAAAAAACTTGTAATATTAAAAGTAAGTGAATTACGCTCAAAATATTGTTGCTCCCTTTTATTTTTTGGTAAAAAAATCGCGAAAATCACCCCCTAATTAGCAACACATATACATTTTAACGTTACCACTTCACAAATTATTTTATCTACGTATTATTTATATGATCTGTAAGTTTCATCGGTTCAAAGTGCTTCGTTTTGAAAAAGCTGGAGTTAAAATGGCTTGAACGAGTAACTAATCACGAGTTTAGGCACATTTTGAACAGCCATAGCATAACCAATTCTTGTCTAACAAGAAAACAAATAATCAAAAATATTCAGAAAAGCAAAACGTACATTTTATTACTCTTTGAGATTTTTGGTATTCCTAATTGTTTTTAAGTTAATTCCATAAACAATTACGATTTCTTTCAAAATAAAAAATGTTTTTTTATTTTAAACCCAATTTTTTCAAAACTGAGCACTTTCAACCAATCAAACCTATAGATAATATAAACAATACATAAGTAAAGTAACTTGTGAAGCGGTAACGATTAATTTTATTTGAGAAGCTAATTAAGGGGTGATTTTCGCCATTTTTTTACCAAAAAATAAAAGGGACCAACAATATTTTGAGCGTAACTCACTTACTGTTAATGTTAGAAGGTTTTGTAAAGAACAAAAATAAACTTTTTACTTTAAAAAAGTTATAATGGATTTTCCCCGAAAAGTGGTCCGTTTTTTGGTTATTTCACATTGAAATATTCAATTTGGAATTTAACTAAGAAGAACCTACATTTCATTAGCTGCAACTCTGCTTCTACTGTGTCTGCAGACCTCACGCATACACCATTTTTTTCAATTTTTATTAGCTACATTTTTACTAAGAATATTTTTTTCGCTAAAATACTTACTTTTCGAGTTATCTCCGTCCAAAAACATTTTTTTTTTGGTTAAAAATTAAAACACATTCACTCGCAAATAACTCGAAAAGTATTGACTTAGTAAAAAAACTCTATAGAACAAAAGTTACTTAGAATTAATCATTTTATCCAATTCCGGACTTATTTTGAACGTATATTTTTTCACCCCCAAGAAAAAATTTTTTACCCCGTATTTTCCAATTTTTGTAAAATGGAGGGGATGTAGAATTGTAAACTTTTTCTTATATAATAATAGACAATTTCAACTACCTATTCCCAAATTTTCATCCTTCCTTTATTTTTTTGGAGGTTTTAGTAAAATTTTGCGTTCCCTGATCGGGCTATTATGGGATGCACAATGAACACAGAGCTGTTTTTTCAATGTCAGTTATACGCCTTTGTACGCCTGAATATACGCCACTCATAACCCTTGCCCCATCATACCCCTTTCCTCTGCAGTTGTGTACGGAAAGGTGCTTTGATTGTATAAATTTTAAACTTTCATTTACAAGACCTGCTGTACTTTGGTCTAACATGCGAATAAATCCCAAAAAACTTTCAACAACTTCTGCTTCAGAAGATAAATTATTTTCTTCGCAAGTTACATGCCGGAAAATAAAATTAAGCTGATCGTGTTTCAAAATATCTTGAGTGGTATCAAGAATGATTGAATATGAGCAATTTTTTTTAATTAAATTAATCAATTTGTTTTCAGTTTCTTGAGCAACAAATTTATAACTTCGTTTTTTATTTGGGAGCTCAAGTAAGTTGTGTTTTTTTTTAAGTTATTGTTTTTATCGATTAATTAAGCTAAAACAAGATCATATTTAGCTAGTAAAAGAACCACCGACCAAAAGTTACCATTTTGGGAATCACTTTCATCTAAACTACCAACATGTCCACAAAAGTACGAAACGCTAAATTGCACCCGAAAAAAGTAAGACTTACGTCAATTACCCGCTTCATTATTTCCTTCCAAATTCCATATTTTGATGCTTATTATTAAAATATGTTTTGGTCCCCAATTTAAAGAAAGTAGAAGTATTAACACATTGAACGCCACGTGAGTTGTATTTAACTCACGCCTTGTTTGGCCCAGGCGCTCAGTGAGTTAAATATTATTTACATTAACATTGAGATTCTCAACGTGGAGCCTGAAGGCACAAACAAAAAATTTTAATGTGGCGGTTAATGTGTTAAGCTTGAATGCTTTAAGGGACCCCTCCTAACGTCGGCCCCCCGCATTGCGGGCCCTGTGGGCCTGTCAGCTACGGCACTGACCTAAGGAGTTTGTGAGCTGACGAAAAATGAAAATTATTAAAAGTTTTTAAATGTTATTATTAGAAGTACACTTTTTTTATCTTTATAGAGGGGAGAAATGGCATCTTCAAAACACGTCTCAATCCAGGACACCGCCGCTTCACTGAACTTAGTACAGGATTCATTCTTCGTAATTCTAGCAATAGTTCCCGAGGCATTTTAAAATGCCCTCTCGTCGCTAGAGAGGTGAGCACCTGCGTTACGAAACAATCCAGTCGCCTGTGACCACAGTCCACCCAATCGTTTAGGTTCGAAAGTAGCATCTTTATCCACTATGCCACATGATCCGTCTTGTTCCATTCTTCTTGCCGTCTTTCAATTGACCTTTCCCTTTCCTGTCTCCTCTCAGCCATAGCAAGCTCTAGGTCTCTTCTCTCATATATCTCTTTTCTTTCCAGTAGAAACACATGCAGCGAAACGCGTCCACCTCTACTGGTGTCGCGTAGAGGACGATCGGCTGCACAACACAGTGCAAGGCCCTCTTCCTCTCGGATTTGGGTCCCCCAATTTTGTGCATCGCCCTCGCCAATGCAGCCGTACTGTTCGCAGCCTTCCAAGTCACTTCCCGCACGTGTTACCCCTACTTTCCATTCTGAGGCAAAGTCACTCCAAAGTACTTTACGAATTTCTTGGATATTAGACACGCCTCCTGCAAATTGTAGTTCCACACTTTGCTTGTTCCTTTTCCCCTTCAGAATAATGGCTTCAGTTATTAGTTTGGTTATTATAAATACATTATACAAAGTGACATAAATCTCCGAAAAGCCGTTAAAAACTATTATATTCTGAAAACATTCTGTATACTTACAAAGATAAGCGAAATAAACATGTTTCACACGTGTTCAATTGGGGATAAATCTGGGTATTTCGAGGGCCAGACCAAAAGGATGGCTCCAGCCTGTTCAAGCCAGTTCATGTTGACTGTCAAAATATGTGACCTTGCATTATGCTGCTGAAAAATTGGATATTAGAACTTCGGAAGGTATGAAACCAGATGAGGTTCTCAAAGAGACAAATTAATTGTTTGAAAGCTGAGAATTGGTCACACACAGCTGACATATGGACACCTCATGTCTTCTGATAAATCACTTATCTGAAAAGTGCAGTGAATCATTATCTATTTAACGTATTCTTTCTTACACCGTGTATCGAGAATAAAAAATACTCAATACAAGGCGCGTTAGGAATGTGATTCTCAGCAGTGCCGGCGCTAGGGTATAAGGTGCCCTCCTGCAGAACTAGCACTGGCGCCCCACACCCCCCCACACACACATACACACAGATACTCGTACAACCCCCGCCTCAGGGACATTATGTGTGTTCTAATGGAACAGTGAAGTGAGCCCACATCTCCGAAGATCAAACCGGTCACACTGCGTAACCTGGAGTGGTACCTATCTGACCGCCCATAACCTGGAGTGGCATCTATCTGACCCCCAAGCTATATTACCACCCCTCCCCATCGCAGTACATAACCTTGTATGTCCTGGGTAATGGGACATCCTGTGTATTACTTTGTGTGGTTATA
The DNA here is from genome assembly GCF_917563875.1 of Diabrotica virgifera virgifera. Taxonomy (NCBI): domain Eukaryota; kingdom Metazoa; phylum Arthropoda; class Insecta; order Coleoptera; family Chrysomelidae; genus Diabrotica; species Diabrotica virgifera. The sequence continues at coordinate 49,617,051 of NC_065451.1, read as the reverse complement.
CCACCTGATTTTAGGGGTAGCTAGAAGAGCTTTTCTCCCCATTAATGGCTTGATTTTGGACTTGTGTTCTAAAAATGTGTGTTCCGGGCAACGAGGCACCGACTAAGACTAAAGTCTATTGGATATCCGCACATATCCACGGAAAATAAAGTTAGGTTACAGTTTTTTTCTACGAGCGTGCGAAAATGTCTACTTTCGCGGACGCGTTTTAGTTGAGAAAGTTTTACTTTTCCGCACGCGTTTTACTTTTCCGCACGCGTTTAGATATTTTAATATGCCTTAAAATAATTATAATACATGCAATAAAGTAATATTTAGATATTATTTACTATTTTATTTCAAATATATCTTATTGTGTTCCTGTTTTAATGAAATTACCGCGACAATTCGATGAAATAAAATTATTTTGACATAATATTCGAAAGTCAAATCGGTAGACAATAACAGTCGTTTGAATCATCGTCATGGAAACCAAGATCGTCGTCATGCTAACTAATTATATTGAAAGTTTGGTTTTGACAACCTTGTCAAAGAATTAATTTGTGTATGTATTTTCACTAGTAATACCACTAGAGGTCAAATTATTTCCGGAAATTTTCTAAAAATATTCATGATCAAAAAAAAATTTCCGGATATTAATTTGACTTCGCGTGGTATTCGGTAAGAAAATTCCACACCAAATTTGCATTTGAAAATCCAAAGCTGCATGAACAGATTAATAGCGCGCCATAGCTTTGTCAGCAATTATTTAGGCTTTCAAATTCGTAATTTCTACTCATTGTAGTTGCATGGGAATACCATTTCAAGATAGAAAATAGTATATTCTTCAATTTTACATAAGTTTTGAGTAACTACAAGTGATAGAAAATGAATCAAAACTAAATTATGTAAACAAATAAAAACCAGTCTGTCAAAAATGTTCTGTTATTGTAAACGTCAAAAAATTTCCACTATAATTCGCTGTTGGGTACCCCACGAGCAAAAAATTTCCGATAAAATACCTCCGTTGCCATGGTGATCTGTCAAAATAACGTATTTTGATTGGTTCAAAATTACAGGTGTGGAATTTTCATATTAATTAAATTAATTGATTAAGGGCCGGTTGTTCGAACGCTAATCAACAATGATCATTATTAAATATTTAATTACTGTCACCAAAACTGTTAATGTCAACTTTGTTTGGGTTGCTGAAAACATAGTTAATTACAATTATGAGATTTATTATTAATTATGTTAATAATTATTGTTATATTAATTGATTATAGTCTCAGAATTGTAATTAATTATGTTTTAACAATTGACATTGACAGTAATTAATTATTTGATAATGATCATTGTTGATTAGCGTTCGAACAACCGGCCCTTAGATTTGGTCATTTTTTAAAAACTCGTAGAAAAAATATTGTTCCTAACTCTTGCAGGAAGTCTCTTTCCCGCACTTGACTGCTTGACGAACTCCCGCTTTTTAACTGCTTCCGCCGACGAGAACTAAAATAGCTTTTTGCAATTCCTTCTTTTTCGGCTTTTCTTTTCCGATTTGTACCCCAGATATTTTTTTAAATCGACTGATATTTTTAACTAAATAAAAATAATAACTTTAAAACCTCAAGATTATGCTTCTGCAGTAATGTGAATCCGTAATTTAATAATAGTACTGACTACGTAACAAATATAATTTTAAATTAATTGAATACAACACTAGATTCTCTAATTGCAGAGTATAACTGACAAACTGTTCTCTATTATAATCACATGAAATAATACCAAATCTAAAGAGCTCTAAACTACATTTTTTGTAAAATGTTTATTTTATATATTATGTTTTAAATGGGAGTAATACTTAACTTGGTACCTATTAATAAGTACATTATACTTAAACTTAAATCAGACAAGCGGCAAGAAAACAGTACCACAATCTTGTTTATTTTACTAGAAATCATTCATTTCCTCTCATAACTGCTGATACAAAACTAACAACTTGCAAGGAATTTGAAGTTTTGTTGAAATATATCTGTGACCAATAAATTATATTACTACCTAATAGTAAGAATTATATGCGGCATTGCATATTTTTGTATATTTTACATGTGTGATATGCAAAAATATACAAACACTGATTAGGGTATTCTGACGAATTTAAACCACATTAAAAAAATGAATTTTTCTGTTTAAGTATTTTGCATAACACAAGCTGAAAAAAGCTCATTCTGGCGCCCCCCAAAAAGGGGCGCCCGCCTGCAGTGCATCATTTGCAGGCCCGTTATCGCCGGCCCTGATTCTCAGTCAACTAGAACTTCTTCAGAATGTACTAGATTTCGAGAAAAGAATTTGTATTTCAAAATTTAACTTTTTTTTGTTTTTTCTTTTTTCCACTTTATTGTAGATTATAATGTCATGTAAAATTTATAGTAACAAAAAATTGGTCCAGTGTCATTAACCTTGTAGTGGAGACACAATAAACTAAATAAAAAAAGTGTATTTACAACTCAGATGCAAATTATATCCGTCATTGTGAACTTATGTTATTCTTTATGTTTAGATGCGAGGAAAGAGTATCACATGGACAAATGAATTAAGTGTTGTCGTCTAGCATTCATGTTCTAAAGATAAGTGGTTGAGTGGTGACAGTTATATCCGTTGCCGTGAATACGTTTAAAAATATCTAGACAGTATATTTCACGAATTTGAGACTGTTTTGGATTATTGTTCGACACTCGACAGCCAATGGTTCACTCTACTGTAAAGAATAGGAGAAAGTAAATTGTCCCAGTAATGAAAATATTAACATACATTTATGTCATACCGGTTTAATATTGTGCATTTATTATTTAGTTGCGAACCATATAATGGTATACTTTATCCCGCGCGGGCATAATATTATACTTTATGCCCTCGAGGGTATAAAGGAATTATTGCCATAGGAAACAAGAAAAATCAAACATTTACGCATTCAGTATAATTTCTGCCATCCATTGTTGAAATTTAGCGTATTCCTTGTCGTACATTTCTTTAGAGTTTTTCGGTAACAAATTCTAAGTGGCTTTTTTGGCTTTTTTGGCTTTTTTAACTATTTCTTCAAAAATATCGAATATCTCTTGAATTTTGACTTTTTTTTGACAATGTCACATAGAAAAACTTTGTTTACGTTAATAACAAATTGCTAACCAACATCACTTTCCTAGCAATGGTACTAAATACCAGCTGCGATACCATATTACTTCTTTAATTATTGATGCAATGAACCAATATGAGATGTTTTGAATGCATCACGTGCGTTATTATACAGGGCGATTGATTAGTAGAGTAAAGTTCAATAGCTCCGCTATAGTAATAGATAGCAATAAAAGTTAATAACAAAAATTTTAGCCACCTTTGAGCTTCATATTACAAAATTAGTAAGAATGTTACAGGGTGTTCTATAACACAGTGGCAGAACAAACTTATGTTTTTTTAAATAGAACACCCTATATTTTATTTTAAATTCGAAATCCCGTTAACTTCTACATCACAAAAATATAAAGGTTTTTATGCTATACAGAGTATTTACAAAGTTATAACCAATTTCATATGAAAATCGTAACAAGTTCAACTCCCTGTATAAATAAAAATAAGCAAAACAAGAATCGTTTATTAATGCCATATTTTTTATCGTATTGTCAAAATTTTCAAGAATGGTCGATATTGCTAATTTTCTATATATCAAATATAGGGTGAGTCAAAACGCAAGTACATTATTTTCTCAGTAATTTTAAATGAAACACCCTGTATTTTATATCACTATTGAAAAGTACCATTACCGCACTTTAATTTTTAGATAACATTCTCTATGTCTAAATTTATTAGTTTTCGAGATATTTTTATTTTTCAATGGACCAGTAGCGTGGCCACCCAAATCACCAGAATTTAATAAACTGGACTGATTTTTTTGGGGTTACGTTAATAATGAAGTTTATAAAATAACTCCAATAACAAGGGACGAAATGAAAAATAGAATACAAAGTGTATTTCGATGTGTTAATTTACAAATGCTCCGTAGAGTAAGTAGCTCATTCAATGATCGTTTTTAGGCGTACATAAATGTGTTAGGAGATAATTTTGAACACCTTATGTAATTAAATATTAAAAATATTTTATTAAAAGTAGCTTCAGGGAAGTGTTAGAACTTTTAGATAATCAAAACCTAGTCCGCAGGCTCAAACGCACCAAACCTTTTGAACTTGTGTGATAGTGATAAATCTATAAAAATGTCAGTGTCAGTTTAAATTCGGACAGTGAACCTAGCCACAACAGTGATGTGTGCAACAATAATTATTATTTTCTAAGGTGAACCGTTGGGAATACCTAGGACAGTACAGTAGTAGATTAAGTTAAATGTAAAATGCTGGTTAGTCTTAAGATTAGGTGCATTGTTAATTTAATAAATAATAAAAAAAAAAAAATTAAAAGTAGCTTCTAATTTTTTCAAACATGTTTTTTTTTGAAAAATGTATTACTGATAAATTATGTTTCGTTCTTTATTTGTTACATTGTTATATTTACACACAAAAGTAGTGTTTAATTGTCTTCAATAAATATTGTATTTTGTGTTTGTGTGTTTTTTTGTAAAATTTATTACTAATTTTCTTTGTTTATTTGTTGCATTTACATAAAAAACAGCTTTTAATTGTTTCAAAAATGTTGCATGTAGTGGTTGTGTTTTTGTTTGTAAAATGTATTACTAATAAATTATTTTTATTTCTTTATTTGCTACAGTGTTACATTTAATACAGGGTTGATAATAATCGGTAATCTTCAATTGTCAATTTAGTCATGGCTTAAAATTTAGATAAATTTAAACACCTAAAATAATTTGCTCTGAAAAATGAAAATATCTCGAAAACTAATAAATTTGGGCATAGGGAATGTTATATAAAAATTAAAGTACGTTAATGTTCTTTTTAATAATGATATAAAATACAGGGTGTTGCATTTAACATTACTGAGAAAATAATGTACTTGCGTTTTGACTCACCCTGTATTGTATATAAAGAAAATTAGCAATATCAATAATTTTTAAAAATTTTGACAATAAATAAAAAAATATGGCATTAATAAACCATTGCTTTTGTGCTTATTTTTATTTATTCAGGGAGTTGAACTTGTTACGATTTTCATACAAAATTGGTTATAACTTTGTAAATACCCTATATAACATTACAAACCTTTATATTTTTGTGATGGAGAAGTTAACATTATTTTGAATATAAAATAAAATATAGGGTGTTTCATTTAGAAAAACATAAGTTAGGTCTGCCACTGTGTTATCGAACACCCTGTAACATTCTAACTAATTTTGTAATATGAAGCTCAAAGGTTACTAAAATTTTTGTTTTTAACTTTTATTGCTATCTATTACTATAGCGGAGCTATTGAGCTTTACCCTACTGATCAATCACCCTTTATGTTTATACCCTCGGGCGACATATAAACTCTCGGGCCAGAGGCCCTCGAGTTTATAAGATTGTCGCCCTTAGGGTATAAACATCTGTTTAATGCCCCTGATACATAAATAACTATTGTAATATTTTTTACAGTACCTAGTAATACGAGATTATTTTTGATGTGATGTGATTTTTGATTTGAGTACCTAAATATTTTTGATGTGAGTGCACTGCATACTTTACGCGAAAATGTTTGTTTGTCTAGCAATTTTATCTTTTTGTTTTTAAAGACAATTTCATGTTACAAGGTTATTAAAATATTTAAATTTTTAAAATATATTTGTATGTAATATATACCTGCAAAATATTTGTTGCAACTATATTAGTTATTAAGGGATTAACGTAAGGGTACATAATATTTATTCAATACCTCATAGCCTTTTCTTGTCACTTATAAGTTTCTCATAGTAATACATGTGAAGGAAAAGAGTTTTGTGTGTATTGGCAGCGAAAATAACGAGAGTGGTTTAGATATAAATCAAGTAATTTTAAATTTGCACGCTTATTTTACTGCTGATAATCTGATAAGTCTATGGAGGATCTTTGCTACCAGTTTAATCTGCAGGTACATAAGCGTTTATGTGATGCATTGGGTATTTGTGAGACAAAAGACATTTTCTGTTTTCATCTGTGAGTTTCTGTGAGTTTGTGTTTTCATTTGTGAGTCAGTTTTGAAAAACAGACCTACTAGGCCAGGGTAATAAGACAAAAATATACCCTGTTCGTGACACTTCAGCAGCCAGGGTACTGAAGCATTTTTTCGACAGGTAATATCTATAGGAACAAATTATAACTATTTCCTGCGTAGGATCTGGCGGCCATTTTTATTTATAAACAATTAACTGTAAAAAAATGGCATTTTCCCCTTTTTTTCAAATCAACGGAAAACAGTGAAACTTATGATTTTTTTTAGTACAAGTATCTTCGAGATTATGGGAAAAGCTTTAAAATGACGTATTACAAAGTTTGATATACTCATTTATTGTTAATATAATTGCGAGAAAAGGTCGGAATTGCAAAACAAAATATTTTCTCAATAACTGTTGTAAAAATTAGTATAAAACTTTGAAATTTTTGTCAAATGAGGGTTCTTTGGTGATTAATATGTGATAAAAATTTCAAAGCGATTCAGTCAATTGTTTAAATTTTATTCAAATTGTTTTTCCCAGAGAGCATTTTTCTTTCAATAACATAAGTCAGAAAAAATGACCTTAGAACCAATCCACAGGTGTCAAATGAAAGAGCATAAGCTACATTTTCAACATGATTTAAAAAAGTGAATAAAAAATGCATTTATTAGTAATAAATAATTATGCAAAAGTATCGTCAATTTTTCTTTATAAACTTTTTGAATAACTTTTTCCAAAAAAATTAACTTTTTTACCCTGTTTTAAGTGCACAACTACCAAGTAATGTTATCTATCTCATAATTGATAAAAAATTGTAATAAATATGTATAATTTCTTATATAACAAAATAAAAAGTTTATAAGGAAAGATTTACGATACTATTGCATAATTATTTATTACTATTAAATGCATTTTTTATTCACTTTTTTAAACCTTTTTAAAACTTTTTTAAAGTTGAAAATATAGCTCATGCTCTTTCATTTGACACCTGTGGAATGGTTCTAACGTCATTTGCTTCTGACTTATGTTATTGTAAAAAAAATGCTCTCTGGGATAAACAATTTGAACAAAATTTAAATAATTAAATGGATCGCTTTGAAATTTTTATCACATATTAAGCACCAAAGAACCCTTATTTGACAAAAATTTCAAAGCTGTACACTAATTTTTACAACAGTTATTGCGAAAATATTTTTTTTTGCAATTCCGACCTTTTTTCGCAATTATATTAACAATAAATGAGTATATCAAACTTTGTAACAAGTCATTTTAAAGCATTTTCCATAATCTTGAAGATATTTGTACTAAAAAAATCATAACCTTCCCTGTTTTCCATTGATTTGAAAAAAAAAGTGAAAAATGCCATTTTTGCCACTTAATTGTTTATAAATAAAAATGGCCGCCAGATCCTACGCAGGAAATAGTTGCAATTTGTTCTTATAGGTATTACCTGTCGAAAAACGCTTCAGTAACCTGGCTGTTCAAGTGTCATGGAAAAAACCTTATTGCCCTGGACTATACATAGATCACCACCTAACGCTTAATCTTCCTGAGGATTGCAAATTTGAAATTTCAGACATTACATATAAAATGCGTGAAAATAAAAACTATGTTTCTGTTGTTAATTAGGTGTTTAAACATTATAAGGCAGAAATATATCTTTAACTACCCGCGTATCAAGTTATAAAGTAAGTAGATGCGTGGCGTACTTTATACGCCACAAGAAAATACACTTAAAAACAGCGAATTTGTTATATTTTTTTGAAAAAGTACACTTAGTTGTTTGTTATAAACATTATTCGGCATCAGCGAATGCTTGGAGTTCTTTTTCAGTAAGTCAATTGAGATTTCTAACTGTAATCTGATCCCTTGAGAAAAAAATTACTAATAAAAATATATTTGAAATGTGATTTTTTACATGAGAAAAAGTATTGTTTATACCTAAAGAAAAATGTATGTTGTGGCATAATCACTAAAAAACAACTGAAAGATGTACTTACTTACATTACTAAAATCGTGGTATATTTTATACACCACCGGAAACAACAAATAATAAACTGGTAATTGCGATCTTCTTAGAACGCCGATTTTAACGAAACTAAAACCAATTGTAAAACACATTCCAGTGATAGGTTAGATAGATAAACAGGGTCAAAAATGAATTTTTTAAATATATTTGCAGTAGAATTCTTATAACTGGAGTACAAAATAGGCCAGCGCGTGTGGGTAAAGGTTAAATTATTTCCAGGCTGTCTCTGGAGGGTTTTCAAACAGATTGAGTTTAGGTTCAAACTGGAAGAGAACACAAAAGCCTTGTATGAAAAAACTAGTGTCGCTCATAAAAGAAACTGATTTTTAAGAAACTATAATAATTCTCTAAAAGAACACTCTTCATTTTTTTTTTTATTTAGATGAAACGTGGATTGCTAAAAGTGGAATAAAACGTATTTAATGGGACTCGAGAATAAAATTCATTAAACACACTGATACTGAGGGAAAACGACAGATTATATTGCATGTGAGTGAAAAACATGGCTTTACTATGGGACGGATCTAGTGTTGTCTTCAAAATCAAAATCGTCTGTTTATAACGATAATATGAATACGGAGATTTGTGAAATTGTTGAAAGAAAACTGCTTCTAACTTTACACGAACCATCCGTTATGTAGGAAAATGCCCAAACGATTCGGAAATTTTAAATAAGCAACACGATTCAGTTAAAAAAAAAAGGAACTAAAAATCAAAAATAACTGTAGTAGACGAAATTGTATATAGTTTTGAACATATTACATTGAGACCATCCTATTAACATTGTGAATTCAATCACATTAAACATCTTTGAGGAATATGCAAAACTTACTACAACTCTATTGGACGTAAGGGTTACAGTAACGCAGTAGTTTTGGAAATATGATAAGAACCATTGAATACTGCTACTAGTGCAATTTGGGAAAATTGTTCGAAAATCTAAAAAGTTAATATAGTGCAGTTACTGAAGGTGGATATGAACTATTACCTCCGATTTCGTTGAACCTCCATCGATTTGCATGAAAATTGGTGAGTGGTTAGAGGATATCTCAAGGAACACAGGTGACATGGTGCCAACTTGCGCTTTTACCTGGGGGTGGATGCCACCCCTTCTCGGGGGTGAAAATTATTTAATTAAGAATAACTCCATAATTCCATAAAGGAACAAATTCTAAGCAAAATTTATTATATAAAGTTATAAAAATAAATCAAAACTTTTTGAGTTATTAAAGATCAAAAATTTTAATTTTTCGTGAGAAAAATGCATGTTTTGAACCTATTTTATACAAATAACTCAAAAACTACAAGTTTTTACAAAAAATTTATTATTATCAAAATTGAAGCTAATAAAAAATTAAATAAACTCCTCACTGGAAGAATCTTTTAATAAGTGAGTTATAAGTAACTGAATGTTTATTTTTTTCGGCGAGTAGCCACATCAAAGTATTCAAGCTTAAATAACGGGAAAATGATGTATTTTATACCATAACCTTATTAAACATTTGTTAAAGTACTTAGAAATATCTATCAAATGAGCACCCGAACGAGCCGATAGCATTAAAATTTATGCTCCAAAAATTTCGCAAAATTATCTTAACTTCTTTTCCAAAAAATGTTATTGCTTTTTTTAAATAACTCCCTTAATTTTTAGGAAATCAGGTTCACCCTAAAAACCATTTGAAAGCTAAGTCCAAGGGCTATTAAACCACGTTGCGTTTAGTCTTTTAAATCCTTTACTTTTTTAAAAATAAAAGGTTAAATGATCCCCGTTTACATGGTTCTCGAAGTAAAATTTAAGCTTTAAACACAACCTGTTTTTGTGTTTTGATCTACGAAGCATGTCCGCTTGCACCGTCCCTTATCTAGCTATCCTATTAGCATAAGTTGGACGTTTAAACATGTTATCGATGAACTTACAAAGCATCCCTTGTAACGGCATGTAAGTAGATCAAAATTATATAGTTTTTAGTTTTTTATAAAAAAGTTTTTAATAATTTTAAAATTTAACTTAATTCAACAAATAGTCATAAACCGCATGCATCTATGTGCGTATGGGTGCTTATGAGTACTTGTTTCTCATATGTGTGCATACGTATTTATTAGTTTGTTGTTCTGAAATGTCGACAGTTGCATATTTTTCAAAAATTTTTGGGGCCTTCTATTTGCATTTTGATAAAACCAGACAATGTTCTAACTCTGGCTTTCTTTAACTGTAGCATTTAACTACTTGTAACGCCGACCTGAAGATGATCTGAATAGTGTAGAGATCGAAACCGGTCGTCGAAGTATTATTAAATGATTGTGAGTAAGTCTGTGTTTTTTTACTTCATTTAATATGGACTCACATATGCAACCCATTCAGTATTTTTCTAATTTAATTGAAAATGCATTATCAGTTAAAACCATATTTTTGCTTGTTTTCGATAGTGATTCAAATATTCCGAGAATTTGCTTTTATTGTCCTTTTCATGATCATTTTTCAGTGCGTAACAAATAATAGGAAAAAGGGTAAGTCCGTGATAATACACATTTATGACATTTATTCTAACATGACATTTTAGTTAAATCTGACAGTTGTCACATTTTATTTTTAATTTGGAATAAAAGCAAATCAAATGTGTTTCTTGCATTTATAAAATGGTATTTTCGTTGATTGTATAGTCTTATAAATTATACAGATTATATTTGTAATATTATTATCTAATTTAAAAAAAATAATTTTTTTATTATGGCGCCATCTATCGACAACTAGAATAACTAGAATAAATGTCATAAAAATGTCGCCGACGAAATATAATCACCGACGTGCCCTTTTTTCTGTCACATACAATTTAATGCGTTAGAAAGAAATTGAAAAACTGTGACGCACTGAAAGATGATCATGAGAAAAAGAATAACTTTCTCAGCACATCGGACCGTTTAAGTAAAAGCTTTTATCCTTAATCCAAAATAGTCTCAAAGGACACCTCATACATCTTATGGAAAATATAGTGCTACTCAAATTCCATAAAATACATGAACAGATTCGCCTCGAAATTAAGATCATTTCATATCATAGCGCCATCTCTAAATTTTGCCTAATAACGGCATAAATTGATATAAATAATCTAAAGTGGAGCCAAGAAATAAAATTCTAAATTATTTATCCTCTGAGCTTTTTAAGTTGGAAAAATAAAGCATAAGAGAGTGGCGAAATACTCGACAAGGGAAATCTAAAAATGCATTTCACGTCCTGTCATTCACCGTGATAATAATTTTAGCGAATTATTTCCCTTTATATCCACAAAAGTGAATAAAGTATAAACTGATGAGGAAACGGCTATTCCGAAATACGTATAAGCACATAGTAGAGGTGCTGTACTGTAATCAAATCTAAACCATCGTTTCTTTTCTTTTAGTTGATATAAATAAATCTAAAATCAAATGGCTACGTATTAAATTTAGACAGTGAAAAAAGATTATATACGGTAGAACCCCGCAAATCCGAACTAATTGGGGGGACAGCCTGTTCAGATTCCGAAAAGTTCGGATTATCCGAAAGTTAGCCTAAGAAGCTAACGAAGATGATTTTTAAAAGATTTGGACTGCCACCGATCCCTTTATGAAACTCTATCCGCACGTTTATGCCTCCAATATTCTAAAGCTGAAAAATATTTAAATCACTGAAATATTAAATCGCTAAGGCCAGTAGTTATGTTTCGTCACGGGACATGGGAATTCGGCCATGTATAAATGATTCATTTAATTTGTAATCTGGATATTGATTACACTGTTTCTCATGTTTCTTATCTTTTTCAATGTTTTCGTTCATAGGAAATGTCCCAATGTTACCATGGAAAATGTGTATTATACACATTCCTTTATTTATTGTGTTTAGTCTAACTCGACGCTTTTATTCACCCATTAGTGTTCCAGTGTTTAATACTGTAGGCATCTTACGTAATTATTTTCTCACATAATAAACATGTTTTTGAATTTTTATTTTGAATTTTTAAAAAATTTTTTCACTTTCCGTTGGTTCGGATTTGCCGAAAGTTCGGATTTGCGGGGTTCGGATTTGCGTGGTTCTACTGTAATTCGGTACTCCATAAATCGTCTGTACCATTTTTTTTCGAATCCTGAGAAATCTAGTAAGTATTTTTGAAAAATTTAAACGCATAATGAAAGACTACATTATTGGCGAGGGCCGAAAGTCCCTGAGAACTTCTATAATTTCTATTTTAATAAGTTACAAGGGTGAAAAACTAAGAGAAAATTTAGTGTGATATTTAATTTAAAATATCTCATTCAAAATAAACTTTTTATTTATTCTAAGTGACTTTCGGCCCTCGGTAATAATATAGTCTTTCATTCTGCGTTTAAATTTTTCAAAAATATTTATTGGTTTTTACAGGATTCGAAAAAAATGAACACAATGTCCGTGGTAATATTTCCAAATCTATCTTTGTCATACAACGCACTCAGTCGAATAGAATATTGTCAGCGTACTGTCAGTCAGACAGTGACAATCAATGACAATTTTAAATAATTGACATAGCATAGGAAATATTTTGAGTTGTTGATTAAATAATATTGATATTAAAGTGTATTTGATCAATAATTGATTTAAGACGTGAACTTATTAATAAGTTATTTATTGTGTATTATTTGTGGAAGATCCAAGTAGAGAATACATCAGGATAATATATTTTGTGATCCAAGTATTTTGTTGTTAAAGATGTTCAAAATGGTAAGCGTTCCATAGTAACAATATAATATTATTAAAAAATCACTTTAAGTGTCGAGATATTTGGCACACGTATTCGTAATATAATAAAGAATGGCGGTACATAGCCCAATTTGAAAACTATATTATTATGTGGAAATTACTCTGTAATTAAATACAATATTAAAAAACGAGCCTGTACCGCCAAAGAAGAACAAAAAAATACATTTTCTTCAAATAAACTTTTTTATCCGATACCCGATACCTAGATTTTGTGTCATTTTGGAACTACTAATAAGTTTATTTGAAGAAAGTGTATTTTTTTGTTCTTCTTAATGGCGGTGCAGGCTCGTTTTTGAATATTTTATTTAATTACAGAGTAATTTCCACATATTAATTTATTTTTGAAATTAGGCTCTGTACCGCCATTCTTTATTATATTACGAATACGTGTGCCAAATATCTCGAAAAATTTTTCAAAATTACAGCCGCAATCGTGGAACGCGTTTTCGCTACGTGATGATCGCTACTGTTTCCTCTTAAGTCAAAGTTATCCTTACTGTTGTCCACTGTTATCCTTAATCTAACAGAGTCTCAAAGGATACCTCACACATCTTATGGAAAATGCCACTCAAATTCCATAAAATACATGAATAGATTCGCCTCGAAATTACGATCATTTCATATCATTGTGCCATCTCTAAATTTTGCCTAATAACGGCATAAATGGATATAAATAAATCTAAAATCAAGTGACTACCTACTTAATGTAGGCACAGAAAAAATATTTTATATTTCGGTACTCCATAAATATTCTGAAGGTCATTCGTACCTACGCAGAATACTTCTTCTAAGCGGCTTAGAATACGCTGGGTTTAAGCTCTTTTGAATAGCACCTAAAGTAATAAAATTTATGAATTGCATTTGTGTAGACTTTAAAAATGTGATTTCGATAAACTTTAACCCCGGACAAGACCCCCTCCGTGGCTAAGTGGTAAGAGCGCCTGCCTTTGGATCGAAAAAATCCGAAAGGTTGTGGGTTCGAATCTCTCCAGGGTCTGGAATTTTTCATTTATTATAAATTAATAAATGAATATAGTTTCTGTCCCTCTGGGAATGGTACTCACCGAACGGACCGCAGACGTTCGGATACAATTAGCGTCTCTTTGCAAAGACCATGACGTCGACTTTGCAAAGTAACAAGACACTTACTCAACATACCACTACACATGACACTAATATTCAGGTTGTGACTGGCTGAATGACATAAAGTCCATGCCATTAAAAAAAAACCCCGGACACAGAATAACTAACCATACAGAAGCGAAACTCAGGCCGAAAACGGTAACATAAATTTCATGATCATGCGTCACGTAACTGGTGCAACCTCACTTTTGCGACTGACAGTGACAGTTGTTTTTAGTTAAATTTTATATTTATATATATATTTTATTTTATAGTTTATTTATATTTTATAGTTAAATTTTATATTTCATATTTAATTACTTGTCAAAAATATTACCGAATTTGGAATGGTCTATTCCTTAGAACATCAAGTTCTATTCTGTAACTGGTGCACAAGGTCAAATATTTCGGTCCCCACAAAATCAATGGAAACGACAGTAAGATTCGCTTCTGTGTGGTTAGTTATTCTGTGCCCCGGAGCAGTCGCGCCGTTAGAAAAAATCTAACATTTTATCCTTTTTCGCGATAACTTGATAAACAATTTTGCAAGATAACTTTCCACTCCTAAGTGCCTCGAGGAAGATTGCAGTAATGCGTAGATATCGTTTTTTTATTTTTTATTTAAATTTTTTTTCTTCTTCGTTTTGTGGAATTTATGGCTTTAGTGAGAACCAATCAGCATTAAAATTGTTATAAATAAATATTGTTAACATAGCAAGCTAATAATAATTACACTTTTATAAAAAAGTATTTTTTTATAATAAAACCTTTTTATTATGTATAGGAAAGAATATAAAATAATTTACCAAAAGCGATTTAACGATAAGATGGTTAAGGTTCCAAAAATTACACTCTAAAAAAAAGTACTTTTTATAATATCACGGTTTTGTTATTGTACATATATAGGACACAACATGTTTGGAAAGAATAATTAACTTATAAAATATGAATTTTTAGTAGGTGTATTACCTGTTATTTATAATTATGATTCCAAAAATTACACTAGTATAAAATAGTATTTTTTATAATACCACGGTTGTTTAATATGGTATATATAATTTGAAACTTTTAATTATTTATTAAAACAATTAAAAAAGATACGCAACAGCCGGGTTCCAATTGGGGACCTCTCGATCTGCAGTCTAATGCCACTGAGGCACCATCAATTTGTAGATATCGATTTATTAACGTACTTTAAAATATCATTGCATTAGTCACATTTTTAAAATAGTTTGAAATTAAAAAAAAAAATATCGATTTATCCGTACAGTGTGATTGGTCAGTGGGGTAAATCTTTGTAGATCCGTGATAAGTAATATATAGTAATAAAAGTTAACAAAAATTGTAGCCAACTTTGATTACATATTGCTAATCAGTAATCGTAAATTGTAAGTTTTAGACAATTAATCAGTCATGGCTTACTTAAAATTTGGAAAGATTTAGACCCGTAATTATTAATAATTTTGCTCTGAAAATGAAAATATCTCGAAAACTAATAAATTTACGCATAGGGAATGTTATACAAAAATTATAGTATGGTAATGGTACTTTTCTATAATGATATAAAATATATATGGTGTTCTATTTAAAATTACTGAGAAAATAATGTACTTGCGTTTTGACTCACCCTGTATTCAATATAAAGAAAATTAGCAAAACAACCATTTACGAAAATTTTGACAATAAATAAAAAATATGACGTCAATAAACCATTGATCTTGTGCTTGCTTTTATTTATACAGGTAGTTAAACTTGTTACGATTTTCATATAAAATTTGTTATAACTTTGTAAATACCCCATATAATATACCAAACCTTTATATTTTTGTAATCGAAAAGTTATGCAGATTTCGAATATAAAATAAAATATAGGGTGTTCTATTTAAAAAAACGTAAGTTTGGTCTGCCACTATGTTATCGAATACCCTGAAACATTCTAACTAATTTTGTAATGTGAAGCTCAAAGTTCGCTATAATTTTTGTTATTAAGTTTTATCGCTATACATTACTATAACGGATCTACGGAGCTTCACCCCACTAATAATTAATCACCCTGTATAATAGCAATTAAATATTGCATTGTTAGCTAGTTCTAAGCTATCCTGAAAATTTCAGGTGTCTAGGTGGCCTAGAACTATTTTTAAAATGGATTACAAAATTTGCGGAGTCCGTGACACCAACCAAGCCAAGTATATAAAAAGGTTTTAAAAATATTATAAAATGAAAATTTGTTTTAAATTCGTATTTAAATTCGTATTGTGAGATAAAATTTAACGCCCGACTGCTTATAGTATGGGAGGAAAGTATGCTAAATTTGCAGTCACTCGAGCGCTTTTTGGACCTGTTGGGCTGTGATTATTAGGTCCAAAAACCAAAAAAAGTTAAGTAAAATTTTTCATTTTAGTGGGGGCTTTCCATCTTTTAATTTAATTTTCCATTTCCAACAATCGTTTTTTTCGATTATAGCGTCATCTATCCATAATTCGAAAAAATGTTTCCCAAAAAAATTTGCTTATTTGTACGTAAAGAATCCAAATCTGCAATAAAAATTTGGGGCTCCTATTTAAGATTTTAAAGTAGCCCCTCACCCCACCTCCGCGGGGTTCGTGTTTGGTACCATTCGATAGATTTTTCAAAAATTTTGAGTAAGTGTATTTGCAGTTTTTCGATCTGATGTTTATTTTGCGAAATAACGCGGGATTTGTATTTAAAATTTTAAATGTAATCTCCACCCCTCTCCGTGGGGGGTTATGTTTGGTATCATTCGATAGATTTTTGAAAAATATTGAACACGTATTTTTTAGTTTTTCGATATGACGTTCATTTCGCGAAATATTCGCTTTTTTTTGTGAAATTTTTGACTCTCCCATTTCCTTACGCCCGGCTAAATTCGTCAGATTTTTTAAATATACACTCTATTGCATGTACTTAACTTACCTTATGTTAATCTGACAATTTCGAGTATTTTTAAGGATAGATTTTTTTTTCGGCCCCCCTTAACGCACTCCCCTGTGTTTAGAGCCAATATATGGTAGAGATACATCTGCAGGGCACCAGGTTTCTTCCCATATGATAATCTGACGCACTCGAGTAACTGTAAAAATCTCCGCTTGGGCTCCCCTACCATTACGTGACAGACGATAGCGCGACTGCTCCCGGGTTAATTGAAATTTGCGCAGTTATTAATCAACATTCAGAGTTAGCTCAATGATATGAAATAATCGTAATTTCAAGACGAATCTACTCATGTAAATTTTATTGAATTTGATTGACATTTTATTTCCCATAAGATGTGTGCGGTGTCTTTTGTGAAATATAGTAAATTTAGAGATAATAAGAATGAACACATTAGCTTTGTTTTTTTCGCTCTTGTTATTTTATTAATTTTCACATTATATTTACAAATATTAAAATGTCGTATTAAAACAATGTTACCACTTTATTTCGAGTCTACAAGAATCAATCACTTAGTTGTCCATATTAAGGCTGTCGCAGTTAAGGATATATCATCCGTGGACATATTTAGACAATAGTCTTCGTTTTCTTTAGGAAGTCAAAGAGAGTATTATCAGATCGTGATCAATCTTCACTTAATAGAGATGGTACCGCAAGAAGATATTATGTTTATCAACAGTGGCATTTTTTGTAATTAACAGATCAAAATAGAAAAACTCGTGAGACTGCTTTCTATTTGTACATAGAATAAAGTTGTACACCGTAATAAATGTTATAATCCACATATATTTTTCATTGAAAAACAAAAGTTTAAATTAAAAGAAAATGACATCGACAAAATACAATCCTGCCCATGCTACTCTTGCTCTCCCAGTAATTTCCGCACTTTGGTTCTCTTTGTCGTGTAGTTTTCCATTCATAGAAACGATTCAAGTTATAGAATTTGGCCTAGGTGGATATATTTCCAGACTTTTTCTAACTCACTGCCATTTATAATTATACGTCTAGACCAGGAAGGATCTGTTTTTAGGTGAATGTGAGAGGTGGCATTCGGATTTTTGCGGATAAAGTTAGGTGATAACTTCGTTAATAATAATAATTGACTTCCGGCTCCTTCTCAAATATGCCCGGAGCATTAATAAAAAAAAATAAAATATTTAAAAATTTCAAAAAATTTCGTTATTTTCTAATTTTTTTGCTTATAACTTTAAAACGATTCATTTTGGAACAAAGTCGTTAGGGAATAAAACAAAGATAATTAAGTTTTCTATTAGATACGATTGATTAAAAATGTCTTAATTTAACACCCTTGCTGCAAAATAGCAATAAATATAAAATAAGGGGGCAAAACAAGCCTGTCCTTATTCAATGTTTTTCCATCACTTAGGTTACACTTGGAACCTTCCTAATTCGCTTAGAAAATTTTTGTAATATGCTAAAAGCGTCCACCAAATTTCATTAAAATTGAATTACTAGATTTTGCACATTAATTTTGCACTCTAAACTTTTTTAAAAAATTAAAATTTTTGCACAACAAAAACTAGAACATACAAAGATTTGTCATTTTTTTAAACGCTTTTATTTAGTTCAATAGTTTGCGTCAAATCTTTAGACGTTAATATGACTACCTTTTCTTCAATGCAAATGAATGAAAATTTGCAGACATATGCATTCGCGGGAACAATACACGAATAGTCAATAAAAAAAATTTTTTTCGTGTTTATTAATTGTTTAAATAAAAAACGATTTTAATGGAAAACGCTTAAATTCTTTTGTTTTTTACAATGTAAAAACTTGAAACTTTTACGGATTGTATAGCTAATGATATGAGCAATACATAATTTCACTTTTTACGTTAATTGTTTACGTTATGCTTCATTAATAAACAATAAAGTTTCAAATTTTTTGCCGATTCCGACTACTTTTCATATTTGTACATCATATGTTTTATACATATTTTAATAAACATGACAATATATTTTAATATTTGAAAAGTGTAAGACTAAAAAGTAAAAAATAAAAAAATATGAAAAAAAAATTTTTAAGAAACGATTTTCTTTAGTTACGAGTGACTAAAATTAAAAATATTATAAAAAAATCAACTAAAAAGCAAAAAATAAAAAAAATTGAAAAACTCTACACATTCGTTAAAGAAAAGCGTGGGGCGAAGACCGTTTATTCGATGAACACACGCCACGCTTTTCTTTGACGGACGTGTTAGATTTTTAAAATTTTTTTTATTTTTTGCTTTTTAGTTGATTTTTTTATAATATTTTTAATTTTAGTCACTCGTAACTAAAGAAAAGCGTTTCTTAAAAAATGTTTTTTATATTTTTTTACATATAAAGACGCAGTCCACCTATCTAATGCATTTTACAGAATTGAAATCGGATTATTTAAGCAGCCTCAGAAATATTTTAAAGTTATAAACAATTTTTTGGCTTGTAAACAAATTAGTGCTGTGTCCAGGGGGGGGGGGTGCTACGGGCTCCTTTATTTAGATGGACTTACCCAAGTTTTTTTTATGTATTTTGACCCGTAGAACACGAATTTTTTGCATAACAGTTGATTCGGATGTCGATAAAATTGTTATAAACTAAGAACTTGAGGAATTACATAACATCGATTTTTCGCAAAATAAAACATTTTTTTGTATTTCTTGGGTAATTCTAAGCAAAAAATGTTCCCGCAAGTTTTTTCATAGGATGCATAGTTTTCGAGATAAACGCGGTTGAACATTCAAAAAATCGCAAAATTGCAATTTTTGAACGATAATAACTTTTGATCAAAAAACAAAATGGCAATTCTGCTGACAGCAATTGAAAGTTTAAATCAAATTATACCGGTTTTAATTATTTGCGTTGCTAAAAATTAATTTCTTTATTATTAAACAAAGCTATTTGTTTATAAGCCAAAAAATTGTTTATAATTTTAAAACATTTCTGAGGCCCCTTAAATAATCCGATTTTAATTCTGTAAAGTGTATTAGATAGATAGAGCACCTGTTTATATGTAGAAAAATTAGCGAACTTCCAAATGGTCTACTTTTTATTCAGAAATATTTTAAAAAATTGAACTTTTTTAAAAACATTTATATTGCAAATTTATTATGCAAAATCTATTAGGTCGAATTTAATGAAATTTGGTAGACTATTTAAGTAAGTTATAAGAATTTTCAAAGCGAATTACTACGGTTCTAAGTGCCACCAAAGTGGTTAACCCTTAAGTACTAACATCTTAAATCAATGGCGCAAACACTAACTAACCGTCTGACAGATGGGTTTCACATTTTACTGGTTATTTTTCTTTTGTTAAATATTATAATGCAAAAAAATATTTCGATGACTTACTGAAAGTATTACTTATCTAAAAAACACAGTAATTGATCTAGGTTTTCTGTATTTTTTAAAATACAAAACATTTTAACAAGAATGGAAGGATTGTTTGTGTGACTTTTTATTCCTGAAAAAAAGTGGGATAAAAATGAAACAAACTAAAGAATCTTGATAAAAATTTATAATCGAGTTAAACAAAGAGTAATAAACATGAAAATAAAAAAATTTAAAAAATATTAAAACAAAAAAAAACTGACAGGCACTAAAATTTGTACAGTGTAGCAATGGTAGTCAGTGGCAACATTTTCATCACAAATTGATCCCACTTCGCTTACGTCGTCTTCCACCTCATCAAGTCATTTCAAAAGAGTTTCCTCATAGTCTGTATCCCCTTATTTGAACTTTTTGACGAACTGGAGCACATTATGTTTAATGACGAACTGGGCACAAACACTAACACCCCGTCTATTAGACGGAAATCACACTTTGAGTCTAAATATCTTTCGAATAACAACCTGCAGCAAATTGCCGAATTCAATACTAGTAAATAACAACCCAACTTGAAAAGTCATAAGCGGATGACCTTCAAATTTTTCTAGGAAGGGAAATATCCCACTTTCAACAAACGATGCCGTCTGAGAGACGGTGTGTTAGTACTTAAGGGTTAAGAAACATTGAATAACAACAGGCGTATTTTGCCCCCTTATTTTGTATTTATTGCTATATTGCAGAAAAGGTAATACCTTAAGACATTTTTGACCAGTAGTGTATCATACAAATTTCAATTATTTTTATTTTATTTTTCTACGACTTTGTTCCAAAACGAACCGTTTTAAAGTTATAAGCAAAGAAAGCAGAAAAAAATCGATGTTTTTTGAAATTTTTAAATATTTAAATTTTTTTTATTAATGTTCCGGGCATATTTGAAAAGGAGCATAAGTCAATTATTATTACTGAAGGTGTCACCTAACTTTATCTGAAAAAATCCGAATGCCTCCTCTCACATCCAAAAATACACGTTTATTTACAGATTAGTCCTGGTCTAGTCTGGCATCATATGTGTTTGTCATTATTTTTGTTTTTCCCATATTCATTTTTAGACCGACTTATTGGGAGCTGCTTGCGAGTTCCTTCAGCATAATTTGCAGTTCCTCGAAGGAGCTCGCTATAATCACAATCTCGTCAGCGAATCTGAGGTGGTTTAGCTTCTTGCCTTTAACGTTAATGCCATAGGTTGACCAATTATTTGTTGTTTTGAAGACGTCTTCTAGGGCTAGGTTGAAAAGCTTTGGCGATATTACGTCTCCTTGTCTCACTCCCTAATTAATGGGGATGGGATTTGTATTTTCGTTTAGTTGTACTATCATAGTTCCATTTTCGTATATATTATGTATTAGTTGCTTATATCGCGAATCATTTGCCTTCTCTATCAACGTTCTCATTGTCAGCAGATGGTCTGATGTACTCTAAACTTTGCGGAAGCCAGCCTGTTCCACCGGTTGGTAATTGTCCATTTTGTAGGTTAACCGGTTGTTAATAATTCTCATAAATGGGTCTAGCCCAAAATCCCGACAGCCACAATCCCGACGGCCAAAATCCCGACACGCCAGAATCGCCAGTTTTATAAGTTTCTTTTTAACATATAATTACATTTAACTCTTGTTTTTTGTTTATGGCCATCTGTTTTTTATTTTTTGTTAGTAAACAAAAGTATTTACCATTTAATCACCATCATTCTCTTTGCCTTATCCCTATGCGGGGTCGGCTTCCCTAACTGCATTTCTCCACACAATTCTATCTTGGGTCATATCAATGTTAATCCCCTTTACCAACATGTCCTGCCTTAGATTTTCCCCCCAGGTCTTCTTTGGTCTTCCTCTCCTACTCCTTCCAGGAATCTGCACTTCAGCTATTCTTCGTATTGGGTGATAAACGTCTCGACGTTGAACATGACCAAACCATCTTAACCTATGCTCTCTCATTTTGGCATCAACTGGTGCCACACCTAGACTTCCCCTAATATACTCATTTCTAATTTTATCCTTCTTTGTCACTCCACTCATCCATCTGAGCTTTCTCATTTCCTCCACATGCATTCGTTGTTTCTCTTTTTTTTTCACTGCCCAACATTCAGTTCCATACATCATAGCCGGTTTTATAACTGTTTTATAGAATTTTTCCTTTAGCTTCATTGGAATTTTCTGTCACACAACACACCACTCGCTTCTTTCCACTTCATCCATCCAGTCCTAATTCTACTGCATGCATATCCATATATTTCTCCATTACTCTGTAATACCGATCCTAGTTACTTAAAACTATTGCTTTTCACAATCATTTCACCATCCAAAGATACCATTTTATTTGTAGTAACTCCATCTTTAAATGAACATTCCAAATACTCTGTTTTGGTCCTACTAAGTTTTAAATCTTTTTTCTCCAGAGCTTGTCTCCACTGTTCCAGTTTGTGTTCTAAGTCTTTTTCACTATTTCCTACTAACACTACATCATCAGCATACATTAGGCATCATGGAATGCTATCCTGTAGTTTCGCTGTTATCTGGTCCAAAACTAATGAGAATAAATAAGGACTAAGCACCGAGCCTTGGTGCAATCCTACTTTCACCTGAAATTGATCAGTCTCTCCAACACCTGTCCTAACACTAGTCGTTACTCCCTCATACATATTTCTCACAATCTTTACATATTCGCCAGGGACTCCTTTCTTATTGAGTGTCCACCACAGAATCTCTCGAGGAACTCTATCATATGCTTTCCAGTGGCGGCTCTTGGCTTTAGGGACAGGGTCGGCAAGGTTTTGTCTCCAAAGGCTTCAATTTCATAGGAAATCTTTGGTTTTTGTTTTTTTTTATTTTTTTTTTTTTTTTTTTGGTTTTTTCCTATAAATTTCCTGTTTATAAATTAACTCTAGTCTATGTTGTTTCGAAGTAGCAAAATGGGTTATAATGTATGTAATTGTAAAATTTATTATTGTTTTGGAGGGATTTTAAAAGTTTTTTCCTATCGACATTTGAGACAAGTTTGACATTCTCTTCTGTTTCATGGTGTTTCGACAATACGTTTTGACTCTTTTGAGACAAGAGGAATCCCGTTCATTTGAGACAGAATTGGCCCACATTTGAGCACAATAATTTATTAATTTCGGGAACAATTTGTTGTACCTAATGAATTGCAGTATATAAAATTATACATAGTCTGTAACTTATCCCACCTTCCGAAAATATTTGGATCAGAATATAAAACTGTTCATTTTCTTATTTTATTTGATTAAAAAATGATGGATAATTTTTAATGAACTTGTCTAATAGATATTTTGAAAATTCTTTGGCGTAACTTTTAAATTTTGAATAGTCAAAGAGGTCAATGACTTTATAACAGTGAGTAAATAATAGTTTTGCCTGGTGCAATTGTTTTAACTTTTGTCCGGAGACCATACAATTCACTGGACATCAAGACAGCCCCGTCATAAATTTGCCTTACCAATTTATTTTTGATATCAAAAAATTTAATCTATCTTTTAAATTAAAACACCAAAAATATATTCTGTCTTATGGCTTCTACTCACGTCTGAAAACCTAACAACCTCTCATAAATTTAGACGTAACCCGTATCGAAGAACAATTATTGATACTTGTGAATGACATGTTACCTCTATCAGTAGTTTCGTCTACTTCTACCGAAAAGGATCAAAATGTAACTACTAATTGATTCTTTCATTCTGTGCTGTTTTAGGTACGCCGGTATATTCTTCGAGTCAGAAAATAAATTAGAAAATTCCAGATCGTATTTGTTAAACAATTTTATTTGTTCTCTATAATTAACTTGATTTAACGAATGCTTCGATACATCCTGTCCCCTAAATGGTAATTACTAACAACTTAAAAGAATTACAATATCAATAATAATATCAATAATTAAACGACGTAAAACTACTTAGGTACCTATTTCATAATTATCCCGGGCGCGCTAGCAAAGCAATACGTGGCTACGTACGTGCCTTTCTGCCGTTTGCATATCACCTCTCGGCCTCGGCAGAGGTACCCGCAGCCGTACTTGTCATTCAAATAAGTACGGAGAATGTATAATTGGTTGCCTATCGGCTAATATTCCATAGCTTCTTATTATATAACAAATTCTCGATCTGGGGACGGCATGCCGTGCCGGGCTTTATAATAAGAATTCACACAATCGCAATCGGTTGCGGGTGCATGGCTATAGTATCATTAATTTGAAAAGTCTCTTACGCACAGCGCACAGGTATCACTTAGCTAACGTATCGGGATCGAAGTCTTTTATAAACAATGAATAAAATTTAGTCTGTATTATCTCACAGATATATTTTTTATTTCACAGAAACGAATATCATCAACTCCGATTAAATTAAATATTTAAAAAATCTATAATGTGTCCATAAATGTGTGGGTCGACACTGCCGACCCTGCCGACCCTGACGAGCCGCCACTGATGCTTTCTCAATATCAATCAATACCATATGAGCGTTGGTCTATTAATTCCTGTATTTTCACATCAGTTGCCTTACAATGGAAATTGCATCTGTTGTTGATCTGCCCTGCATAAAGCCAAATTTATTATCGGATATTTCAATTTCTTCACGTATCCGTCTATCAATTACTCTTTCCCATATTTTCATGGTGTGGCTAAGTAGTTTTATAGCGTGACCCGTCAAAATAGCCCGGTCAAAACAGCCCCGTCAAAAAAGCCCCGTCAAAATAACCCGGACACAAAATAGCCTCGACAAAATAGCCCGCAAACAAAATAGCCCCGACAAAATAGATCGCACACAAAGTAGCCCCGGTCAAAACAGCGCCGGCTAAAATAACTCCGGCTAAAACAGCTTCTTAGAAAACACCTCCAATAAAAAGTTTTAACCTTTTAACGGAGTAACCTTTATTTTAAATTACTATTCTAATTGGGAAATAAGCCACAATTTACTCAAAAAAATTATTTTATTTACGATTCGACTTCCACTTCGGAAGTCGTTGTCAAAATACAAAATATTAATAAATTAAACAAAGATGTTGTTGCTTAGTAAAAAAATTCTTCTAATAATTTAATTTAATCTGACTCATTCATATCAGAGATTCAGACGTACAGTATGGTGCAAATGGAAAGAATAAATTCGTTATTTCGTAAACCCGCAACGTTAAGGAAAAATCCTGAAATAGATCGATTTTTATTTTTAAGCTCATTTGAAAGGTTATTTAATTCTCTATTTAGTAACATAAACAATTACATAATTATTTATACAAGGTGTCCAAAAAACTTTTTTTTAATTTAAAAGATTTGACAAAAAGGAATAATGTATTTAATTCATTTAATTTAAAATGCATTTTACTGTTGCCTGAAAACAGAAAAAAATGTTTGTGTCATAAATAAACATTGATTTTCGCTTAAGTTAAATGTTCAAACTTCCAAGAAGCAGAGAAGACAGGACTCGAGTTCTCTGAAAAGACCATTTTATATAATGTGGTTAAGATAAACATCTGAATAGGAATAGAAGATAATTAACACAAAATCTATTTTTAAGGAAGTATTTCATGATGAATTCTGAAGGAAGCTTGTTCCTCGGAAAATGCGGGTTTTCCCAACAAAATCTTTAATTTTCAAATAAAGTTTTAGATAAGTAATTATCTATCAATAATTAAATAATTTGGTATTATAACTTAAAAGCCTTCTTGGTTTAGATTATAGTTCCAGAAGCTAGTGAAAATTGAACGAATATTTTAGCAACAATTCAATTGTTAATTAATAATTTCCGGTCGCAATAATATCCAAAATAATTATGATACACTGACCAAACTTTGAAATCTTATAAAGATGAGATGCCTATTTAACATTTTGTCGACAAAATATAAATTTTTTATTTTTTGCATAATCTTTAAATGTTAAAAAATAGTTATAAACAAATTAACGTTTCTCAGAAAGTTTTTATATATTCTAATTTTAAAAAATATTTAAAAAGCTTATTTCAAATATCTCGAAAACGAATGCTTTAAAACTTTTTTGCAATCATTTGCAAAAAAGTTATGAAACAGCAAAGTAAACATACGATTACTACGTTCTTTATATATTTTTTTAATTCTTTCAAAGCGTAAAAGTGAGTTTAAAGTACAAGCTAATTATTTACAAAAAATATCGATTATTAGTTTAATGGTTATATTTTAATTAAAGATTATAGATATATTTTTTTGTAATTTACACGCGCGAAAGTAGACTAATACAATACTGTAGCTAAAATTTTCACTCGAAGCGACGACCGCCCGCGCGACGTACACTTAGTAAATAAAATTACAAAAAAAGTATTTTTAATCTTTGATTAAAATATAATCGTTGAACCAATATTTGATATTTTTTGTGAGTAATTAGATTGCACCACAGACTCACTTTTAAGCTTTGAAACAATTAAAACAAATTATAAACAACGGAGCAATCGTATATTAATTTTGCTGTTTCATAACTTTTTTGCAAATGGTTGGAACAAATTTTTAAAGCATTCATTTTCAAGACCTTTGAAAGACGCATTTTAAGTATTTTTTAAAATTAGAATATAATAAACAATTTCTGAGAAATGTTAATTTGTTTATACCTATTTTTTTAACATTTAAAGATTATGCAAAAAAATGAAAAATTCATATTTGGTCGACAAAATATTAAATAGGCATCACATCTATAAAATCTTTCTTTCTAAGTTTGATTAATGTCTCATGATTATTTTGGTTGTTATTGCGACTGTAATTCGTTAATTAACAATTGAATTGTTGCTAAAATATTTGTTTAATTTTCACCGGCTTCTGCAGTTATAATCTATACCAAGAAAGCTTTTATTTCACCAAGTTATTTAATTATTGATAAATAATTGCTTGCCCAAAAAATTTATTTGAAAATTCGAGATTTTGTTGGGAAACCCCAGATTTTCCGAGGAAAATTTTCGTCGGAGCAAATCGGGAAAACATGCCTCTATGTAGAATTAAATTGGGATGAATTTTTATTTAAGTATTTTTGGGGTAAATTTAAAATCTTCGGAGTTATAGACCAATAATTGAAAAAAAAAACACGAATTGGGGGCACCATTTTATTAATAAAAAAAGTAGCACACTATCTGCGGACTTTGCATACCTATATTATTAATATATAAGATCATAATATTCGATTCCAGTAATAAAATTGCTGGTAAATAACCTTTCTTTGTACTTTACTAATTAGACCAGCGTATTATAACTATTTTTTTTTCAAAATTTAAAGATTATGCAAAAAAACGAAAAATTTATATTTTATCGATAAAATATTAAATAAGCATCTCATCTTTATAATCTTTATAAGTTAGATCAATGTATCATGATTATTTTGGTTATTATTGCGATCGTAAAATTTTAATTACCAATTGAATTGTTGCTAAAATATTCGTTTAATTTTCACCACCTTCTGGAATTACAATATATACCAATAAAGTTTTGATGTCACTAAGTTATTTAATTATTGATTAATAATTTCTTACCTAAAACTTTATTTGAAAATTAGAGTTTTTGTTGGGAAAACCCGCATTTTCCGAGGAAAATTTTCATCGGAGGAAATCGGGAAAAACACACCTCTATGCAGAATTTAATTGCGGTGAATTTTTATTTGAGTGTTTTTGTTGTAAAGTTAAAATCTTCGGATTTATAGAGCAATAATTGAAAAAAATACGATTTGTCGGCGCCATTTTGTTTATAAAAAAGTAGCACACTATCTGCGGACTTTGCATACCTATATTAGTAATATATAGGATCTTATAATTCGATTCCAGCAATAAAATTGCTGGTAAATAACTTTTCCATGAATTTTGCTAATTAGCCCAGAGTATGTAAACTTATAGAAAGAAAATCTACCTGTCTCCTGCTTAGAGTTAGAAGCCTTTTTTTAATTAAATATTAACAATTTTGGCAAAAAACGCGATTTTTTCGATTTTTTGCACCCCAATAAAAAGCTAAATAGTTGATATAAAATTACAAAATTTGATTTTTTAGAATATTGAGAAGCTTCAAAAGGCCGATTTTTGAAGGTTGAGAAATCAATTTGTTGCTTCGCAAACTGCAAAATAATAGAAAATTGATATTTGTTAATAACTTCAACTAAAACTAACTTAGAACTTTAGTGTTTCACCCAAAGGTGGGTATTGGGGTACTTAATAAACCTTCAAAATTTGAGACCGATCCATGAATTAGTTTAAAAGTTATTCTATTTGTTTTTAGTACGTTCTTTAACGGTAAAATATTTCAAAATCTCTAAATTTTAAAGAACATGATTGACATGAAATTTGGCATACACATAGCTAACACGTCAGACAAAAAAAGTGATATTGTGCCGACGTGTGCTTTTACTCTGGGGGTGAGTTTCACCCCCTCTTGGGGTGAAAAAATACAAATCCGGAAATGAATAAAATGACTAATTCTAAGCAACTTTTGTTCCATAGAGTTTTTCGCCAAGTCAATACTTTTCGAGTTATTTGCGAGTGAATATGTTCATTTTTCAACAAAATAAACACGTTTTTAGACGGTTTATCGCAAATAACTCAAAAAGTAACTATTTTTTAGAAAAATACAGTCTTAGCAAAAATATATCCTGTAAGCAATCGAAAAAAATGGTGTATAAATTAGGGCTCTATACCTAGCAGAAGCAGAGTGATAGCTAATCAAAAATAGGTTCATATTCGTCAAATTCGAAATCGAATATTTCAATGGGAAATAATCAAAAAATGAAGCACTTTTTGGGGAAAACTTATTTTTAATTTTTTAAATTGTTTAAAAAAAGCTTTATTTCTGCTTTATAAAAAAATTTCTAGCATCAAAAGTAAACAAGTTACGCTCAAACTAAATTTGCTGCCTTTTGTTTTGATAAAAAAATCGGGAAAATCACCCCCTAATTAGCCTATCTACTGAACTTAATCGTTACCATTCACAAGTTTTTTCACTCGTATATGTATTGTTTATATTGTGATCTGTAGGTCTCATTGATATAAAACTTTTATCATTGAAAGGGCTGCAGTTAAAAAGATTTGAACGAGTCACTAATCACGAGTGTAAGCAAATTTAGAAACACCAACTCTTAACCAGTTTTTGTCTTACAGAAAAACAAAGAAATATAAAATATTCAGGAAAGCATAGCCGACTTTTTTTGTTCTTTAAGATTTTTGGTATCTCTGACAATTTTTAAGTTATTATGAAATAAAGCATGTTTTTCAAAATTAAATTTTTTTTAAATTATACTTTAAAACCAATTTTTTTCAAAAATAAGCCCTTTGAATTAATGAACTTACAGATCATATAAATACAACATATGTAAAGTAAGTTGTGAAGCGATAACGTTTAATTTCATTTAAGTTGCTAATTAGGGGGTGATCTTCCCGATTTTTTTTCCAAAACAAAAGGGACCAACTTTATTTTGGGTGTAACTTATTTACGTTTGATGCTAGAAATTGTTTGTAAAATAAAAATAGAGATCTTTTAACACTTTAAAAAAGTTGTAATGTGTTTTTTCCAAAAAGTGCTTCATTTTTTTGGTTATTCACGATAAAATATTTAATTTGGAATTTGACGAATATGAACCTATTTTTCATTAGCTATAACTCTGCTTCTGCTAGGTATAGATCCCTGACATATACACCAATTTTTCAGTTTTTTATAGGCTATATTTTTTATTAAAAAAATTTTTTTCTAGAAAATATTTACTTTTGAGTTATTTGCGAAAAACCATCTAAAAACATGGTTATTTTGTTGAATAATGAACATATTCACTCGCAAATAACTCGAAAAGTATTGACTTGGTGAAAAAACTCTGTAGAATAAAAGTTGCTTAGAATTAGCGACTTTATCTCTTTCCGTACTTATTTTGGACATATATTTTTTCACCCCATATAGGGGGTGAAATTGACCCCCTTGGCAAAAGCACACATCGGCACAATATCACTTTTTTTCTTTGACATGTTAGCTATCCGTGTGATAAATTTCATGTCAATCCAAAGGGTTCTTTAAAATTTACAGCAAAAACCATGAAATAATGTACTATTATCCCAACGACCTTTTTTGCAATAACATAAGACCGAAAATAATACAGATAGATAGGTTAATTTTACTGGTCCCAGATGAAAGTAACGGACTTATATTATCAATATAAATATATTAAAAAATAGATAAAAAGAGGATTTATTTTAGACAAAAATCTTAATGTAAAATTTTTGTAATTTTGTAGTTTGGAAACATTTAGAATAAATTTTAAAATATTGTCCGTGCAAAAAATCTTTTTATACATTCGAAAATATAGTATTTTAACACAAATTTCAAATAAAAAATTTGGTCTAGGTCAATTTTGGCCAAAGTTAGTCATGTTTTTTTTTAATTTACAACTAATTTGTTTATAATAATTGAAGAATCTCATTATTGTCATTTTAAAGAATGGGATTTTTATTTTTTGTTAAAAACTTTGCACATTGTACCTTCGCAGTACCCTCTGCGTATTTTCAAAAATTTTGTTCAAATGGGGACTGGGGAAATCCTACAAATCCACCGAGTTCAAATACCCAAAAAGCAACTTCAAACTAATAGAATTTTCTATATCTCCGGATCAACTGAATGGACTTTGATCTTTATTTCTTTAATTTGTATGTAATTTGTAAGTACATTACATGTATGCAATTTGTTAATAAACTTAATAAGTAATAAACAGTCTAATTTATTTTAACAATTCTTGAAAAATAATTTTTTTCCAAAAATATTTTTTTAATCATTGTGTCATTAATAATCATAAAAAAAGTTAAAGTACACTTTAATAAATAAATTATTTTTAGTAAAGCATTATTCATTGAAGATAATTTATTTATTAAAGTATACTTTAACTCTTTATATGATTAATAATGATAGTATGATTAAAAAAATAGATTTTTGGGAAAAATTAGTTTTTTAAAAATTGTTGATGGATTCGACCGTTACTTGATGGAAGTTCATTTTACCTCACAATAAAACACTGAAAAACGTTTGTTTTCTATACTTCCACAAAATTTATTACAACTATGTTATTACTACAGCTGTTTCGGCAAAGTGCCATTCTCAAGTGATATATTTTACAATGTGTTTGCCTTTTTAAGTCTTTAACTGAAGAGGTTGAGGAATGGGGAGCTGTTTATCTCGAGTTGGTCATTCAGAATTATATCTGTATTTTTCAATTTATTAATTTCCATTGATTCTAAAAGTGATAGCTTAAGGCCTTTATTTTGAATATGTAGAAGTAGTTGTAATAAATTTTGTGGAATTATAGAAAACAAACGTTTTTCAGTGTTTTAAAAATTGTTTTTATACAAATTATACTGTTTATGAATTAATAAATGTCTAGACAAATTACATATTAGTAATGTACACAAAAAGGACATACAAACTAAAAAAAGAAATATCGCAATCCATTGAGTAGATCCCGAGATATAATAAATGGTAGTAGGTTTAAGTTGCTTTTTTAGTTCTTGAACTCGTGAATTTGTAAGTTCCCAGCTCCCCCTTCACTTACCACGACTAATCACCATTTTCGAATATGTAAAAAGATTTTTTATACGGATAATATTTTTAAAGTTATTCTAAATATTTATAAACTACAAAATTTAAAAAAAATTGACACTAGGATTTTTGACTATATTAAGTAATTTTCCAAACACCCAATCGTTTTCTTATTACTATCTAATATGTATTTCATAATATTCACAATTCAATATAGGTTATTAGGGCGCTCATCACCGTATTTATTCCTCTGCTCGCAATTTACGTAATTAACCAACTTCATTGAATGTTTAAACCGTAATAATCAGTAATGCTAGACGAAAGACTACATATTATTAATCATTAAATTCATTGAAAATGTTGAACTTCGTTTAAAATGTAAATTTACTGGAAACGAATATTTGGAATAATACAGTATCAAAATATGTGGATATATGAAATATGCTTTGAAATATTCTTGTTATTTATATAAATGGGAACAGTAGGATAGTTGAAATATGTCGGTACCTAATGCTTTGACAAAGACTATTACCCCAGGCTGTGGGTGAAAAAACGTGATATTGTTTAGGAATTTTTAAAACATATCAGGTGTTGTAAAGGACGATGCCAGAAATAACTTATACTAAAATGTAACCAAAAATATTGTGCGATTTTTTTTATTGCGATTTTCATTTTTTAAATTTGCAATTTTTAAAGATTTTTAATTTTGCAGCTTAGGATCTTGATTTTAGAGCAAAACTTTTGAATAGAAAGTTGTAGTAAATTAAAAAACCTACAATTTGAGGTATGGTAAGTTTAATTTCGTTTATTGGTTATTGCAAAACAGCCTGCGAAATTCCAAAATGGCCGTTTTTAACAATTGCGTTATTTATTGTACAAATATTTTTTTTTATTTTTTAAAGCTTTAAAATGAAGATCTTTCAATTCCAAACATAATAAAATTGTAAGGCCGGATTAACAAATTGGTTGCTTAGATATTATAAATTGTTTATCCCAAGAGGTCAAATGTCGAAGGCTATAACTTTTTGAAAAAAAAAATTGTAGAGAGTTGGTGAAACATTCACTCTCCTTCTAAAGAGATATATTTTCATATTCTCATGTAAATAAATGCGTAAGACATTTTTAAACCTCTAATTTTTGGGTTTGAAAATAAGGGGGCAAATTTCGTTATATACATTTAGAGCTGAAGCGGCCCTGTACATTCTATGAGTTTTTAACTTACAGATTATTGTTGCTGAAGATAAAACGAAGATTTATAAAAAAATAAAAAATTTCTACGACCAACTGAAGCCGAGATAATTTTTGGGTTTGAAAATAAGGGGGCAAATTTCGTTATAAATATTTAGAGCTGAAGCGGCTCTGTACATCCTATGAGTTTCTAACTTACAGATTATTGTTGCTGAAGACGTAACAAAGATTTATAAAAACATAAAAATTTTCTACAACCAACTGAAGCCGAGATAATTGTTTTTTTTTCTGAAATCGTAGTGCCTTTATTTATAACAATTAAGAAATTTTTTTACAGTCATTGACTAAAGAAAGAGTATATTATCTTAAAATAAAAACTATTATAAAATATAATTACATTTATTTATTAAAAATTGTTTTTAAAATGGGTGGTGCTTTTGCAAGCGGCCGAATTTTGCAAATCGCCCGGCTCGCTTCAAATTAGGGATGAGAAAAACCTACCGGTTTAAACCTAAAACCGGTTTTTTTACTTCGCAATAACCGGTTTTATTGTTTGTTTTTTTGTCCCGGTTATAACCGGTTTTTTATTTTTAAAGTAAAAACCGGTTATTAGGTAATTAATCCAAACAAAACCATAATTCAAATTTTATTTTATTTTATAAAATACAGAAGCAAACTGAAAGTGCAATCTCACATCAGCCAGAAACAATTATTAAGTTTTATTATAATATTTCCTTTAAAAGGTATTTGTAATCATAATATTTACATAAGAAGTGATCTGGTTGAATTAGACGCAAACATCATCTATTTTCCACACTTAACTCTTGACATTGAAAGTGGGTGAATGACTTTTTCTGATTACCAAAAATAATGCTCTGACTATGAATATCGAATTACTGATTACGAATACGAATTTCCAAGAATTTCGCTACGTTTTCAAAACGATACACTTATACAGGAAGTATTAAATGAGTTAAAATGTAGGTACCTATTCTACAAATATACAAACGTGTTAAAAGTAATACATATTCTTTCGATAGTATTATACTAATTTTGATCATATTGATATCGAGTCGAATGGACTATCGCAAACTAAAGTGTATTGTAAATGTAACTTTGTAACCTATTGGATTAAAAAAAACCGAAAAGTGGTTTTTCCAAAAACTGGCTTTTTTGGCCGGTTATAACCGCCAGGTTAAACCGTAAGCAAAAAAACCGGTATAACCGAAAACCGGTGTTTTGTCAAAAACCGCCATCCCTACTTCAAATCCGCGCGCTCGGAAAATTTTTACGTCACTTGTATTAAATTTTTACAGAAAACAATTTAATAATATTACCATTATAATATACAGTCTATTTGCCACTGTATTTGTTTTTCTTGATAAACTTTTATATGTGAAATGCAAAACGAATAGTCACTACAGGGAAGAAAAACTTTTATATTATAGTAAGAAGTAACATTATTATTATTATATTTATATAACAATGAAAAAATTAAAAATATAGTTATATATTTTAATATTAATAATATTAATATTATTCCTTCGGAAATGAAATTTCACATATAAAAGTTTATCAAGAAAAACAAATACAGTGGTAAATAGAGTGTACATTATAATGGTAATATTATTAAATTGTTTTTTGACAAAATTTAATATAAGTTACGTAAAAATTTTATGAGCGCACGGATTTGAAGCAAACCGGACGATTTGCAAAATTTGGCCGCTCGCAAAAGCACCGATTTAAAAATAATTTTTAATAATTAAATGTAATTATATTTTATAATAATTTTTATTTTAAGATAATATATGTCTTTCTTTAGTCAATGACTGTAAAGTAATTTCTTAATTGTTATAAATAAAGGCACTACGATTTAAGAAAAAAAAACAATTATCTCGGCTTCAGTTGGTTGTAGAAAATTTTTATTTGTTTATAAATATTCCTTTTGTCTTTAGCAATAATAATCTGTGGAATCGGACATTTGTGGAATCGGTACTCATGTATGGAAGCGAAGTCTGGACATTAACAGCAGAGTCCAGAAGAAGGATCAATGCTGTGGAAATGGACTACATACGTAGAAGCGCTGGAATCTCCCGATTGGACAGAATACGTAACGAAGAAATAAGAAGAAGGATGCAGGCACACGATACAGCGGTAGACAGGCTCGAGAGAAGAAGCCTAAAATGGTTCGGTCACTTACTTAGAATGGACGACCAACGATGGCCAAAGAAACTCCTGAAATGGAAACCCCCAGGTAGGAAGAAAAGGGGAAGACCAAGACTATCCTGGAATGACACGATAAGGAAGGCCATGGAACACCGAGATTTGGAAGAGGAAGATGCCCAGGATAGAAATAGATGGCGGTTAGGTGTGGGGATGCGGCGTCAGCCGATATGACACCCCGGATATATATAATAATAATCTGTAAGTTATAAACTCATAGGATGTACAGGGCCGCTTCAGCTCTAAATGATTATAACGAAATTTGCCCCCATATTTTCAAACCAAAAAATTATCTCGGCTTCAGTTGGTCGTAGAAATTTTTTATTTTTTTTAATCTTCGTTTCATCTTCAGCAACCATAATCTGAAGTTAAGAACTCATAGGATGTACAGGGCCGCTTCAGATCTAAATGTTTATAACGAAATTTGCCCCCTTATTTTCAAACCTAAAAATTAGAAGATTAAAAATGTTTTACGCATTTAGTTACATCAAAATATGAAAATATAACTCTTTAGAAGGAGATTGGATGTTTCACCAACTCTCTACGATTTTTTTTTAAAGTTATAGCCTGCGACATTTTACCTCTTGGGATAAACAATTTATAATATTTAAACAACAAATTCGTTACTATGGCTTTACAATTTTTTTTATGTTTGAAATTGAAAGATCTTCATTTTAAAGCTTTAAAAAATAAAAAAATTATTTGTACAATAAATAATGCAATTGTAATAAACGGCCATTTTGGACATTTCGCAGGCTGTTTTGCAATAACCAATTAACGAAATTAAACTTACCTACCTCAAATTGTAGGTTTTTTAATTAACTGCAACTTTCTATTAAAAAGTTTTTCTCTAAAATCAATATCCTAAGCTGCAAAATTAAAAATCATTAAAAATTGCAAATTTAACAAATGAAAATCGCAATAAAAAAAAGCGCACAATATTTTTGGTTACATTTTAGTAGAAGTTATTCCTGGCATCGTCCTTTACAACACCTGATAGGTTTCAAAAATTCCTGAATTATATCCTGAAATCGACCTATTTTTCACCCACAGCCTGGGGTATATACATTTCTCTAAGTTATTTCGTAAGCGCCACCAAAAAAAAAACAAAAACCTAAATATCCAGGTACCTGATAACTTTTTTAGTTATTGTAAACTTATGGTAAGAAAACCTATCTGTTTCCTGCTTAGAGTTAGAAGCCTTTTTTTAATTAAGTATTAACAATTTAGTGCCAAAAACGTGATTTTTTCGATTTTTTGCAACCCAATAAAAAGCTAAATAGTTGATATAAAATTACAAAATTTGATTTTTTAGAACATTGAGAAGCTTCAAAAGGCCGATTTTTGAAGGTTGAGAAATCAATTTGTTGCTTCGCAAACTGCAAAATAATAGAAAATCGATATTTGTTAATAACTTTTACTAAAACTAACTTAGAACTTTAGTGTTTTACCCAAAGTTGAGTATTGGGGTACTTAATAAACCCTCAAAATTTGAGACCGATCCATAAATTAGTTTAAACGTTACTGGTTGTTCAATAAGTCTTGCCGTTCGATAAGAGAGGGCGTTGCTACTAGCCTAATTTTTTTTTGTTATATTCAAACATTCTTCGTATGAGTGTATGTGAAGTTTTATTTCAATCTATCAATTCATTATTTTTTTAGGAGCCATTTAGTATAGATATGTCACAGTATTTTGTACAATGGAAATAATCAAGTATCGTGCAGTGATTGAATTTTTATTTTTGGAAGGTTTAAAGGCAAAGGAAATTTATGAACGAATGTTAGGGATGGCGGTTTTTGACAAAACACCGGTTTTCGGTTATACCGGTTTTTTTGCTTATGGTTTAACCTGGCGGTTTTTACCGGTTTTTGGGTTTTTAATCCAATAGGTTACAAAGTTACATTTACAATACACTTTAGTTTGCGATACTTCATTCGACTCGATATCAATATGATCAAAATTAGTACTATCGAAAGAACATGTACAGTAGACTCGCGATTATCCGAGTCTCGGTCATCCGAGCCCCTTGGTTAACCGAGGCCAAAAGTCAGAACAGGTGAATTACAATTTTCAACCATGCCGCAACATCACCGCCTCAAAATCAAAAAGAGAAGCAAAGCTTATGCAAAATCAAATACTTTTTTTAAACAGTAACATTATTAAGGTCACTGTTTTTATCTTTTATAGACAGTACTGTATTAATTTTTTCATTAAAATATCCACAGTTATGATTATTCACGTGTTTTTCTATCAATATAACCAATGTCAGTGTTAAACGAGTTTTCCGTATCCGAGGTAGTCACGGTCCCAGTTACCTCGGATAACCGCGAGTCTACTGTATTACTTTTAACACGATTGTATATTTGTAGAATAGGTACATTATAACTCATTTAATACTTCCTGTATGAGTGTGTCGTTTTGAAAACGTAGCGAAATTCTTGGAGATTCGTATTCGTAATCAGTAATTCGATATTCATAGTCAGAGCATTATTTTTGGTAATCAGAAAAAGTCATTCACCCACTTTCAATGTCAAGAGTTAAGTGTGAAAAATAGATGATGTTTGCGTCTAATTTAACCAGATCACTTCTTATGTAAATATTATGATTACAAATACCTTTTCAAGGAAATAAAACTTAATAATTGTTTCTGGCTGATGTGAGATTGCACTTTCAGTTTGCTTCTGTATTTTATAAAATAAAGTAAAATTTGAATTATGGTTTTGTTTGGAATAATTACTTGAGAATAATAATTATGATTGGGATCCAAAATAATACCTAACCTAATCCTAATCACCGTAAAAACCTAATAACCGGTTTTTACTTTAAAAAGAAAAAACCGGTTATAACCGGGACAAAAAAACAACTGGTAAAACCGGTTATTGCGGAGTAAAAAACCGGTTTTAGGTTTAAACCGGTAGGTTTTTCCCATCCCTAACAAATGTTAAAAGTGTATAAGGATTCTTCGCCTTCAATTATTACTGGATAAAGTAAGTTGCTCAATTTAAACGTGGTCGTTCATGCATTGAAGACGATCCACGTCAAAGACGCCCAAAAACAGCAAGACCATCAGATATCGTAGAAAAAACACAGGATATGGTAAGGGAAAGTGGGGGAATGGTGCGCACTTAACCCGGCACCTGCCACGTGGCCTTGCAAGGCGCCAACTGCCACGTGGGGTGCTCACAGCACCCCTTAAAATTTTCTGTTATCTACTTGTTTAAAAAACAAAATAATGTGTCGAGTAACACAAGAATATAAATAAACATGTTTTATTAACTTATTAGCCACTCTCTCTCTCTCTCTCGTTCCATCCCTCCTTGTGGAGTATTGGGCGCTTATGCGTTTCTTGGCCAAAAGTGTAAGATTGCTGTCTGGCCGGGACAGCGCATCTTCTTTTGTTTTTATTCTCTGGATAAATTGTGAACTAATTCCCTCCACTCTCTTCTATCTTTTGCTCTCTTTTTGACTTCGCCCCATCTTAGTCCAATTTTTTCGTGTTCTCTCGTTGTTGTTCTTTTCCAGCTGTTGTCTGGTCTGCCCCTCTTTCTTTTTCCCTCTGGTTGGTATTCAAGTGCTTGTCTTGCTATGCTGCTTTGGTCTTTCCTTAAAGTGTGGCCGATCCATTTCCATTTTTTTTCCTTGACTGTAGTAGATACGTTAGTTTGCTTTGTCCTTTCCCATAGTTCTGTATTAGTTATTTTATTTGGCCAGTATATTTTTAGGATTTTTCTTAGAGATTTGTTTACAAATGTTTGTAGTTTTTTAGTTGTATTTTCGTCCTGTTTCCATGTTTCTGCTCCATAGAGCAGTATACTTTTAATGCAACTGTTAAAGATTTTAATTTTTGTTGTTTCCGATATTTCGTTTGTTTGCCAAATTTTATTTAAAGCGTTGAATGCGTGTTGCGCCTTTGTTATTCTCGTCTGTATATCCTTTTTACACCCCCCGCTCCTTTCCATGACAGATCCCAGATATGTGAACTTGTCTACCTCTTCTACTTCTTTACCGTTTATCATTATTTTATTATTTGGATGGCTATTATTTTTTAGAAGTTTAGTTTTTTCTGTGTTTATTCGAAGTCCGATCGTGTCGGAGTACTGTGCCAATTTGTCAATTTTTGCTTGCATATGATTTCGGTGTTCAGTTATAAGGCAGATGTCATCTGCAAATTCGAGATCTTCTAGCTGTTTGAAAAGGTTCCACCTGATGCCTGTTCGATCGTCGATTACTTTCCTCATTACCCAATCTATCTATAGCCTGCGACATTTTACCTCTTGGGATAAACAATTTATAATATTTAAACAACAAATTCGTTACTATGGCTTTACAATTTTTTTTATGTTTGAAATTGAAAGATCTTCATTTTAAAGCTTTAAAAAATAAAAAAATTATTTGTACAATAAATAATGCAATTGCAATAAACGGCCATTTTGGACATTTCGCAGGCTGTTTTGCAATAACCAATTAACGAAATTAAACTTACCTACCTCAAATTGTAGGTTTTTTAATTAACTGCAACTTTCTATTAAAAAGTTTTTCTCTAAAATCAATATCCTAAGCTGCAAAATTAAAAATCATTAAAAATTGCAAATTTAACAAATGAAAATCGCAATAAAAAAAGCGCACAATATTTTTGGTTACATTTTAGTAGAAGTTATTCCTGGCATCGTCCTTTACAACACCTGATAGGTTTCAAAAATTCCTGAATTATATCCTGAAATCGACCTATTTTTCACCCACAGCCTGGGGTATATACATTTCTCTAAGTTATTTCGTAAGCGCCACCAAAAAAAAAACAAAAACCTAAATATCCAGGTACCTGATAACTTTTTTAGTTATTGTAAACTTATGGTAAGAAAACCTATCTGTTTCCTGCTTAGAGTTAGAAGCCTTTTTTTAATTAAGTATTAACAATTTAGTGCCAAAAACGTGATTTTTTCGATTTTTTGCAACCCAATAAAAAGCTAAATAGTTGATATAAAATTACAAAATTTGATTTTTTAGAACATTGAGAAGCTTCAAAAGGCCGATTTTTGAAGGTTGAGAAATCAATTTGTTGCTTCGCAAACTGCAAAATAATAGAAAATCGATATTTGTTAATAACTTTTACTAAAACTAACTTAGAACTTTAGTGTTTTACCCAAAGTTGAGTATTGGGGTACTTAATAAACCCTCAAAATTTGAGACCGATCCATAAATTAGTTTAAAAGTTACTGGTTGTTCAATAAGTCTTGCCGTTCGATAAGAGAGGGCGTTGCTACTAGCCTAATTTTTTTTTGTTATATTCAAACATTCTTCGTATGAGTGTATGTGAAGTTTTATTTCAATCTATCAATTCATTATTTTTTTAGGAGCCATTTAGTATAGATATGTCACAGTATTTTGTACAATGGAAATAATCAAGTATCGTGCAGTGATTGAATTTTTATTTTTGGAAGGTTTAAAGGCAAAGGAAATTTATGAACGAATGTTAGGGATGGCGGTTTTTGACAAAACACCGGTTTTCGGTTATACCGGTTTTTTTGCTTATGGTTTAACCTGGCGGTTTTTACCGGTTTTTGGGTTTTTAATCCAATAGGTTACAAAGTTACATTTACAATACACTTTAGTTTGCGATACTTCATTCGACTCGATATCAATATGATCAAAATTAGTACTATCGAAAGAACATGTACAGTAGACTCGCGATTATCCGAGTCTCGGTCATCCGAGCCCCTTGGTTAACCGAGGCCAAAAGTCAGAACAGGTGAATTACAATTTTCAACCATGCCGCAACATCACCGCCTCAAAATCAAAAAGAGAAGCAAAGCTTATGCAAAATCAAATACTTTTTTTAAACAGTAACATTATTAAGGTCACTGTTTTTATCTTTTATAGACAGTACTGTATTAATTTTTTCATTAAAATATCCACAGTTATGATTATTCACGTGTTTTTCTATCAATATAACCAATGTCAGTGTTAAACGAGTTTTCCGTATCCGAGGTAGTCACGGTCCCAGTTACCTCGGATAACCGCGAGTCTACTGTATTACTTTTAACACGATTGTATATTTGTAGAATAGGTACATTATAACTCATTTAATACTTCCTGTATGAGTGTGTCGTTTTGAAAACGTAGCGAAATTCTTGGAGATTCGTATTCGTAATCAGTAATTCGATATTCATAGTCAGAGCATTATTTTTGGTAATCAGAAAAAGTCATTCACCCACTTTCAATGTCAAGAGTTAAGTGTGAAAAATAGATGATGTTTGCGTCTAATTTAACCAGATCACTTCTTATGTAAATATTATGATTACAAATACCTTTTCAAGGAAATAAAACTTAATAATTGTTTCTGGCTGATGTGAGATTGCACTTTCAGTTTGCTTCTGTATTTTATAAAATAAAGTAAAATTTGAATTATGGTTTTGTTTGGAATAATTACTTGAGAATAATAATTATGATTGGGATCCAAAATAATACCTAACCTAATCCTAATCACCGTAAAAACCTAATAACCGGTTTTTACTTTAAAAAGAAAAAACCGGTTATAACCGGGACAAAAAAACAACTGGTAAAACCGGTTATTGCGGAGTAAAAAACCGGTTTTAGGTTTAAACCGGTAGGTTTTTCCCATCCCTAACAAATGTTAAAAGTGTATAAGGATTCTTCGCCTTCAATTATTACTGGATAAAGTAAGTTGCTCAATTTAAACGTGGTCGTTCATGCATTGAAGACGATCCACGTCAAAGACGCCCAAAAACAGCAAGACCATCAGATATCGTAGAAAAAACACAGGATATGGTAAGGGAAAGTGGGGGAATGGTGCGCACTTAACCCGGCACCTGCCACGTGGCCTTGCAAGGCGCCAACTGCCACGTGGGGTGCTCACAGCACCCCTTAAAATTTTCTGTTATCTACTTGTTTAAAAAACAAAATAATGTGTCGAGTAACACAAGAATATAAATAAACATGTTTTATTAACTTATTAGCCACTAATATGTTATAAAAGTTAAAAAATAAAATGAAAAAGGTGTTATAAGCAAATTAGCAAGTACCAAGCCATAATAAATAAAGTCAAGTAAAGTATCTAAGAAAATTAACATTTAGTGAGTATAGAGTCTATATTAATAATTTAAATCAGTTATTTCAATAA
Organism: Diabrotica virgifera virgifera; assembly: GCF_917563875.1. Lineage (NCBI taxonomy): Eukaryota > Metazoa > Arthropoda > Insecta > Coleoptera > Chrysomelidae > Diabrotica > Diabrotica virgifera. The sequence continues at coordinate 49,574,625 of NC_065451.1, read as the reverse complement.
AAAATGTAAATTTGACCTGTTTATGACAAACACAAAAAAAAATTAAAATTTAAAGTGCCAGATGATGACACACCAATTCGACTTTAGAGCTATAAGTTCAGAATGACACTAAATAACCACTTCAAACACTAACACATATATATGCTATATAATATTATAGAAAGCTACTATGACGCACAGCTCGGTTACCAAACTTCAAATACCAAATATTTGATAAAAATGTGTTATGGGGTGCTGGTAGCACCCCACGTGGCAGGTGCCGGGTTAAGCAGAAATCTATTCTGTTGTAAATTCTTTAAATCTATCATAACGGCTCTTATGTTACAGTAAGCTCTAATTATTCTACTTTGATTATTTAAAATAGGTTTTAGAGAAATACAAAGTAGATACTAAAGCAAAATATTAAAAAACGAAAAGAAGTGCCTTTGCGCACGATTTCCCATCCATGAGGATAATCATGCGCACGGATTGGTAAATGGTGCGCACTGAATAATGTTTTTATAAAGTTCTTTAAACATTGTTCTTTTCTGTTTTTCAGCAAATACAACATGTCCCTAGGTGCAGCTGGTTTTCTGGTGGTGGAATGAAACTTAATTTTATATCATATAATTAATTTGTCATCATCGATAATATTTGACAAATCAGTGTCTGTTACATCAGACTACTCAGGTGTTAGCTCCTTCTGCATTCTCCTCTTGTTTTGTTTGCCTTCAAGTTTTTTTCTGTGTGGCGAGATATCTAGCGATTTTTTAACAAATCATTTTTGAACAGTTGCCTTTCTTGCTGCTTTCTGTTCCTGCTTTCTCTTAAAATTCACGTCCCTTAATATCTTTTTCCTTGGCATTCTCCAATTTTGTCTTCATTGGTGAGCTTGTAAGATTTTTCGATTGTTCGAGATTTTCTTTTAGTTTCTGGTTTAACTCGTGATAGATCAACAGTGGAATATAATTTTCTCCAGCACTCATGCAATAAACGACCATGATAGTTCTTTCACCATCAACAGAGAGAGCCTACATATGTAGCTTCTTTAGGTCCATAAACCCATTCATCTTTTTCTTGAAGTCGATCTTGAATGTCGAGAGCTTTTATCGTTTCCCTTATTTTTTGCCGTCATTTCTGATTGTCTACAGAGGATTTTGTAAATCTTCGTTAGTATAACATGTAAGAGTCATAGATTTCCTAGTGTAGTTTTGGGGCCTCTGGAAAGGAAAATGGTAACTTTATTATTTACCACTTCATTGTTTGTGGGGGAATCATGCGCACTCCTGCGCACTTTTACCCCCTTTACGCCTTAAATAGCAAACGTCGTCACAAACAAAAAACTACTAAACCATATAAACCAACAGATGCACCAAATTATACGGAAAACAACGTGATTTCAATCAATAGTAAGCTCAAAGCAACTTAATAAAACCTACTAACTTAGCGTCTTAATTTTTGGAGCAGAAAAACTAAAAGAATTCTTGCAATTTTCAATAATCGGATCTCACTTAGTCCACGTGCAACATTCGACCGAAGATAATGACGTCAACCGTTCACGAGATCATCCAAAATGTGTAGGACTTGTTGAGTTTTTAAAATCATCCACGGAATTTGAAATACAATGTAGCGCACGATTACCCGCTGCTCAGCATTCCCCCACTTTCCCTTATTGGAAACTCGTCGAGTAACAGTAACAGAATAATTTAGTAGAATCCCTAGTCATCTCATTCAGCAGCGTAAAAATATTTTGGCCGAAGTATTGGGTTTCAAAAAGCTGTGGCAACAATGGTTGCCGCATTTGCTGACAACGGACCAGAAACACATTCAAATACGGCTTTCTCAGCAATATCTAGGGCGTTTTCGAAAGGATACAGTCGATTCTGTGCGTCGATTTATCACAATGGATGAGATTTGGTCTATCACCATGATCCTGAATCAAAACAAAAGGTTAGAAAGTGGTAGAATATGGTTTTTCGGCTACAAAACGAGTTTGTGTCCAGAAATCGACCAAGAAGATTTTAGCATCAGTTTTTGGGATGTGAGAGAAATCTTTTTGTGGATGACTTGCAAACTGATAAAACAATAAATTCTGTAGATTATTGTAACCATTCAGACCAGCTGAAGGAAAAAAATCGTGAAAATCGACCCGGTTTGCAGAAGAAAAAAATCCTTTTTCATCAGGAAGATGCAGCGTGTTATATGAGTATTTTACCAATGGCTAAAATCCATGAATTAAAGTTTGAATTATGAAAGCATCCACAGTATTAATCAGATTTAGTTCCTAGCGACTTCCATTTGTTTTAATACGTAAAAAAATTTATGCGTGGAAAGCGTTTTTCATCAAATGATGAGTATATAACAGTTGTGAAAGCATATTTTGGAGCCCTTCCTGATTCTCCCTTTCCTGATGGAATTAATAAATTGAAATCTTCTTGGAACAAGTGTATTGATGTTCAAGGAGACTATACTAAATAATAAAGTGTATTTCAAGTCATAAAATTGTGTTTTTCTTATCGAACCGCAAAACTTAGTGAACAACCTAGTATTCTATTTTTTGTTTTTAGTACGTTCTTTAACGGTTAAATATTGCAAAACCTCTAAATTTTAAAGAACCACTTGGATTGACATGAAATTTGGCATAAACATAGCCACGTCAAACGTGGCCAAACACGTCAGACAAAAAAGTGATATTGTGCCGATGTGTGCTTTTACTTTGGGGGTGAGTTTCACCCCCTCTTGGGGTGAAAAAATACATGTCCAAAATGAGTCCGGAAATGGATAAAATGACTAATTCTAAGCAACTTTTGTTTCGTAGAGCTTTTTCGCCAAGTCAATACTTTTCGAGTTATTTGCGAGTGAATATTACCCCAGGCTGTGGGTGAAAAATAGGTCGATTTCAGGATATAATTCAGGAATTTTTGAAACCTATCAGTTGTTTTAAAGGACGATGCCAGGAATAACTTCTACTAAAATGTAACCAAAAATATTGTGCGCTTTTTTTTATTGCGATTTTCATTTGTTAAATTTGCAATTTTTATCGATTTTTAATTTTGCAGCTTAGGATATTGATTTTAGAGAAAAACTTTTTAATAGAAAGTTGTAGTAAATTAAAAAAACCTACAATTTGAGGTACGGTAAGTTTAATTTGGTTAATTCGTTATTGCAAAACAGCCTGCGAAAATCCAAAATGGCCGTTTTTTACAATTGCATTATTTATTGTACAAATAATTTTTTTTATTTTGTAAAGCTTCAAAATGAAGATCTTTCAATTAAAAACATAAAAAAAATTTAAAGCCAGACTAACGAATTTGTTGCTTAGATATTATAAATTGTTTATCCCAAGAGGTCAAATGTCGAAGGTTATAACTTTTTGAAAAAAAAAATCGGAGAGAGCTGGTGAAACATCTAATCTCCTTCCAAAGAGTTACATTTTCATATTCTGATGTAAATAAATGCGTAAAACATTTTTAAACCTCTAATTTTTGGGTTTGAAAATAAGGGGGCAAATTTCGTTATAAACATTTAGAGCTGAAGCGGCCCTGTACATCCTATGAGTTTTTAACTTACAGCTTATTGTTGCTGAAGATGAAACGAAGATTTATAAAAAAATAAAAAAATTCTACGACCAACTAAAGCCGAGATAATTTTTGGGTTTGAAAATAAGGGGGCAAATTTCGTTATAAACATTTAGAGCTAAAGCTGCCCTGTACATACTATCAGTTTCTAACTTAGATTATTGTTGCTGAAGACAAAAGGAAGATTTATAAAAAAATAAAAATTTTCTACAACCAACTGAAGCCGAGATAATTGATTTTTTTTTCTTAAGTCGTAGTGCCTTTATTTATAACAATTAAGAAATTATTTTACAGTCATTGACTAAAGAAATACTTGTATTATCTTAAAATAAAAGTTATTATAAAATATAATTACATTTAATTATTAAAAATTATTTTTAAAATCGGTGCTTTTGCGAGCGGCCAAATTTTGCAAATCGCCCGGCTCGCTTCAAATCCGCGCCGCGCCGTCGGAAAATTTTTACGTAACTTGTATTAAATTTTGACAGAAAACAATATAATAATATTACCATTATAATATACAGTCTATTTACCACTGTATTTTTTTCTTGATAAACTTTTATATGTGAAACTTCATTTCTGAAGAAATAATATTACAAAATGATACATATATATGAAATACTAACTATATTTTTAATTTTTTCATTGTTATATAAATATAATAATAATAATGTTACTTCTTACTATAATATACAATATAAAATTTTTTCTTCTTGTAGTGACTATTCTTTTTGGATTTCACATATAAAAGTTTATCAAGAAAAACAAATACAGTGGTAAATAGAATGTATATTATAATGGAAATATTATTCAATTGTTTCTGTCAAAATTGAATACAAGTTACGTAAAAATTTTCCGAGCGCGCGGATTTGAAGCGAGCCGGGCGATTTGCAAAATTCGGCCGCTCGCAAAAGCACCGATTTTAAAAATAATTTTTAATAATTAAATGTAATTATATTTTATAATAATTTTTATTTTAATATAATGTAAGTCTTTCTTTAGTCAATGACTGTAAAATAATTTCTTAATTGTTATAAATAAAGGCACTACGATTTCAGAAAAAAACAATTATCTCGGCTTCAGTTGGTTGTAGAATAATTTTTTTAAAAAACTTCGTTTCGTCTTCACCAACAATTATCTGTAAGTTAGAAACTCATATGATATACAGGGCCGCTTCAGCTTTAAATGTTTATAACCAAATTTGCCCCATTATTTTCAATCCCAAAAATTATCTCGGCTTCAGTTGGTCGTAGAAATGTTTTATTTTTTTATAAATCTTCGTTTCATCTTCAGCAACAATAATCTGTAAGTTAAAAACTCATAGGATGTACAGGGCCGCTTCAGCTCTAAATGATTATAACGAAATTTGCCCCCTTATATTCAAACCCAAAAATTAGAGGTTTAAAAATATTTTACGCATTTATTTACATCAGAATATGAAAATATAACTCTTTAGAAGGAGATTGGATGTTTCACCAACTCTCTACGATTTTTTTTTCAAAAAGTTATAGCCTTCGACATTTGACCTCTTGGGATAAATAATATATAATATCTCAGCAACAAATTCGTTAATCTGGCTTTACATTTTTTTTTTATGTTTGGAATTGAAAGATCTTAATTTTAAAGCTTTAAAAAATAAAAAAGAATTATTTGTACAATAAATAATGCAATTGTAAAAAACGGCCATTTTGGAATTTTCGCAGGCTGTTTTGAAATAACCAATTAACGAAATTAAACTTACCATAGCCCAAATTGTAGCTTTTTTAATTTACTACAACTTTCTATTAAAAAGTTTTTCTCTAAAATCAATATCCTAAGCTACAAAATTAAAAATCATTAAAATTTGCAAATTTAACAAATGAAAATCGCAATAAAAAAAGCGCACAATATTTTTGGTTACATTTTAGTAGAAGTTATTCCTGGTATCGTCCTTTACAACACCTGATAGGTTTCAAAAATTCCTGAATTACATCACGTTTTTTCACCCACAGCCTGGGGTAATGTTCATTTTTCAACAAAATAACCACGTTTTTAGACAGTTTATCGCAAATAACTCAAAAAGTAAATATGTTCTAGAAAAAAACATTCATAGCAAAAATATTTCCTGTAAAAAATTGAAAAAAATGGTGTAGAGATTAGGGCTCTATACCTAGCAGAAGAAGAGTTATAGCTAATCAAAAATAGGTTCATATTCGTCAAATTCGAAATCGAATATTTCAATGAGAAATAATCAAAAAATGAAGCACTTCTTGGGGAAAACTCATTTTTAATTTTTTAAAGCGTTTAAAAAAAGCTTTATTTTGAGAACCTCTAAATTTTAAAGAACCGCTTGGATTGACATGAAACTTGGCATATACATAACTAACACGTCAGACAAAAAAGTGATATTGTGCCAATGTGTGCATTTACTCTGGGGGTGATGTTCACCCCCTCTTGGGGTGAAAAAATACATGTCCAAAATGAGTCACAAAATGGACAAAATGACTAATTCTAAGCAACTTTTGTTCCGTAGAGTTTTTTCGCCAAGTCAATACTTTTCGAGTTATTTGCGAGTGAATGTGTTCATTTTTCAACAAAATAACCACGTTTTTAGACAGTTTATCGCAAATAACTCAAAAAGTAAGTATTTTTTAGAAGAAGACATTCATAGCAAAAATACTTCCTGTAAAAAATTGAAAAAAATGGTATAGAGATTGATGCTCTTTACCTAGCACTAACAGAGTTACAGCTAATCAAAAATAGGTTCATATTCGTCAAATTCGAAATCGAATATTTCAATGAGAAATAATCAAAAAATGAAGCACTTCGTCTGGAAAACTCATTTCTAATTTTTAAAAACGTTTAAAAATAGCTTTAATTTTGCTTTTTAACAAAATTTCTAGCATCAAAAGTAAACAAGTTACGCTCAAAATAAAGTTGGTGCCTTTTGTTTTGATAAAAAAATCGAGAAAATCACCCCCTAATTATCCTATTTACTGAACTTAATCGTTACCACTTCTCAAGTTTTTTTACTCGTATATTTATCGTTTATATCATGATCTGTAGGTCTCATCGGTTTAAAGTTTTTATTTTTAAAAGGGCTGCAGTTAAAAAAAATTGAACGAGTCACTAATCACGAGTGTATGCAAATTTAGAATCACCAAATCTTAACCAGTTGTTGTCTTAGAGAAAAACAAAAAAATACAAAATATTCAGAAAAGCATAGCCGACTTTTTTTTTGTTTAAGATTGTTGGTATCTCTGACAATTTTTAAGTTATTATGAAACAAATCATGTTTTTCAAAATTAAATTTTTTTTAAATTATATTTTAAAACCAAATTTTTTCAAAAATAAGCACTTTGAATTAATGAAACTTGCAAACCATATAAATACAACATAAGTAAAGTAAGTTGTGAAGCGGTAACGATTAATTTTATTTAAGTTGCTAATTAGGGGGTGATCTTCCCGATTTTTTTTGTTAAAACAAAAGGGACCAACGTTATTTTGGGCGTAACTTATTTACGTTTGATGTTAGAAATTTTTTTTTGTAATATAAAAATAAATATTTTTTAACACTTAATAACACTTAATAAAAAAGTTGTAATGTGTTTTTCCTAAAACGTGCTTAATTTTTTGGATATTTCGCGATAAAATATTCGATTTGGAATTTCACGAATATGAACCTATTTTTCATTAGCTATAACTCTGCTTCTGCTAGGTATAGAGCCCTGACATATACACCTTTTTGTTTCAGTTTTTTACAGGCAATAATTTTGCTAAAAATATTTTTTTCTAGAAAATATTTACTTTTTAGTTATTTGCGAAAAACCATCTAAAAACGTGGTTATTTTGTCCATTTCCGGACTTATTTTGGACATATATTTTTTCATCCCCTACTGGGGGTGAAACACACCCCCTTCGTAAAAGCACACATCGGCACAATATCACTATTTTTCTTTGATATGTTAGCTATCCGTGTGCCAAATTTCATGTCAATCCAAAGGGTTCTTTAAAATTTACAGCAAAAACCGTGAAAGAATGTACTATTATCCCAACGACCTTTTTTGCAATAACATAAGACCGAAAATAATACAGATACATATACAGATAAATAGAAGAATTTTACTGGTGCCAGATGAAAGTAAAAGACTTATATGTTCAATATAAATATATTAAAAATAGATAAAAAGAAAAAGGATTTATTTTAGTCAAATTTTTGAAATTTTGTAGTTTGAAAACATTTAGAATAAATTTAAAAATATTGTCCGTAGAAAAAAATCTTTTTATACATTCGAAAATATAGTATTTTAACACGAATTTTTAAATAAAAAAATTGGCCTAGGTCAATTTTGGCCAGAGTTAGTCATGTTTTTTTTAATTTTTCAGCTAATTTGTTTATAATAATTGTCATTTTAAAGAATGGACATTTTATTTTTTGTTAAAAAATTTGCCCAAAGATTATACCTTCACAGTACTTATCTACCCTCTACGAATTTTTAAAAATTTTGTTCAGATGGTGACTGGGGAAAACCTATAAATCCACCAAGTTCAAATACTCAAAAAGCAATTTCAAACTAACAAAATTTTCTATATCTCCGGATCTACTGAATGGACTGTGATCTTCCTTTTTTTTAATTTGTATGTAATTTCTAGCTACATTACATATATGCAATGTGTTAATAAACTTAATAAATAATAAACAGTCTCATTTATTTAAACAATTCTTGAAAAATATTTTTTTTCCAAAAATATTTTTTTAATAATAGTGTCATTAATAATCATAAAAAAAGTTAAAGTACACTTTAATAAATGAATTATTTTTAGTAAATAATTATTTATTGAAGATAATTTATTTATTAAAGTATACTTTAACTCTTTATATGGTTAATATTGATAGTATGATTAAAAAATAAGTTTTTGGAAAAAAATTATTTTTTCAAAAATTGGTTTTAAACAGATTAGACTGTTTATGAATTAATAAATGTCTAGACAAATTACATATTGGTAATGTACACAAAAAGGATATACAAATTAAAAAAATAAATATCGCAATCCATTAAGTAGATCCCGAGATATAATAAGTGGTACTAGGTTTAAGTTGCTTTTTTAGTTCTTGAACTCGTGAATTTGTAGGTTCCCAGCTCCCCCTTCACTTATCACGACTAGTCACCATTTTCGAACATGTAAAAAGATTTTTTATACGGACTATATTTTTAAAGTTATTCTTAATGTATATAAACTACAAAATTTTAAAAATTTGACACTAGGATTTTTGACTATATTAAAAAATAATTTTTCTATGGATGCTATACAATGTGCAACTTCTCTCACTACTTACATATATTCAAAATCAACAATTCCTCAGGCAGTGAGAAAAGTCGGCCATTGCAGTGAGAAATATTTTTTCTCACGGGTTCACCGCCGGTTTACATACATATGATCGCCATTTCCATGGTAACATACACAATACAAACACAATTATTTTTGTCAAACAAAATGGGTTCAAACTTGTCAAAACTTATCAAAAATTACCTTTTAGGACTGTTCAATTGTGAATTATAATTTCACATAAGTAAACTATATAAATATTAAGAATATTAGATACCTATGTGTATATATGTATTTTATTTCAATTTAGGCATATAATATACCTAAAAGCACCTAAATTATTTAATTGTGAAGTTTGAACTATTGACAAAAACGCATCCATAGAAAAAGTACAGTGTCCAACACGAGAGAAAATGACAAATTTCTCTCTCGCTTGATTTGCGGAACTCGACTCATGCCTCGGCTCGTGCCAACAAACTTCTGCGCTCCTGAGAATTATGTCTTTTTTCTCTCTTGTTGTACAATATACTATTTCCAAACACCCAATCGTTTTCTTATTTTTAAACTATCTAATATGTATTTCATATTTACAATTCAATATAGGTTATTAGCGCGCTCATCACTGTATTTATTCCTCTGCTCGCAATTTACGTAATTAACCAACTTCATTGATAGTCTGGGCTGATTATCGGAGAATAGGCCATTTTTGGGAAAAGTTATTTACCAGCAATTTTATTGCTGGAATCGAAGCTTATGATTATATATATTATTAATATAGGTATGCAAAGTCCGCAGAAGCTGGTGAAAATTGAACGAATATTTTAGCAACAATTTAATTGTTAATTAATAAATTACGGTCGCAATAATAACCAAAATAATTAGGATACACTGATCAAACTTTGAAATCTTATAAAGATGAGATGCCTATTTAACATTTTGTTGACAAAATATAATTTTTTTATTTTTTTGCATAATCTTTAAGTGTTTAAAAAAAATAGTTATAAACAAATTAACGTTTTATCAGAAAGTTTTTATTATATTCTAATTTTAAAAAATAGTTATAATGCGTATTTCAAATATCTTGAAAATGAATGTTTTAAAACTTTTTTACAACCATTTGCAAAAAAGTTATGAAATAGCAAAATAAATATACGATTACTGCGTTGTTTATATATATTTCTTAATTCTTTAAAAGCGTAAAACTGAGTTTAAAGTACAAGCTAATTACTTACAAAAAATAGCAATTAAAAGTTTAATGGTTATATTTTAATTAAAGATTATAAATATTTTTTTTGTAATTTTCACGCGTGAAAGTAGACTAATATAGTACCGTAGCTAGGTATTATGTATTTACCCGTACACATACACAACTCGCGCGAGTTTAACCTTTAACTACCCGCGCATCAAGTTATAGCATAACTACACGCGTGGAGTACTTTATACGCCACAAGAAAATACACCTAAAAACAGCAGATTTGTTTATTTTTTTTTTGAACAAATACACTTAGTTGTTTGTTATAAACCTTATTCGGTATCAGTTAATACTTGGAGTTCCTTCTCAGTAAGCCAATTAGGATTTTTAACTGGAATCATGGAATAACTGGATTCCATGATAAATAAAATTGCTAATAAAAAATTTTTTGAAATGTAATTTTTTACAGGAGACAAAGTATTGTTTATAAATAAAAATATATTTTGTGCCATAATGACTAAAATCAACTGAAATATGTACTTATATTACGACTTATATTAATATGTATAATCGTGGCGTATATTGTCCACGATCTTCCCAGAACGCCGATTATAACGAAACTAAAACCAAATTGTAAAGCACATTCCAGTGATAGGTTAGAGAGATAAACAAGGTGAAAAACTAAATTTTTACATATATTTGCAGTAGAATTCTTATATCTGGCGTACAAAATACAGCGCGTGTAGTTAAAGGTTAAAGCGTGTCAGTCGCTTTGAGTGAACATCCGGCTCTGTATCAAGCCTACTTTCGCGCTAAAAATTACAAAAAAAATATTTTTAATCTTTGATTAAAACAAAACCATTGAACTAATATTTGGTATTCTTTGTAAGTAATTAGATTGTACCACAGACTCACCTTTAAGCTTTGAAACAATTAAAACAAATTATAAACAACGGATCAATCGTATATTTATTTTGCTATTTCATAACTTTTTTGCAGATGGTTGGAAAAATTTTTTGACGCATTCATTTTCAAGACCTTTGAAATACGCATTTTAAGTATTTTTTAAAATTCGAATATAATAAAGAATTTCTGAGAAATGTTAATTTGTTTATAACTATTTTTTTACATTTAAAGATTATGCAAAAAAATAAAAAAAATATGTTTTGTCGATAAAATGCTAAATAGGCATCTTTATAATCTTTCTAAGTTTGATCAATGTCTCATGATAATTTTGGTTTTTATTGCGACTGTAAATTGTTAATTAACAATTGAATTGTTACTAAAATATTCGTTTAATTTTCACCGGCTTCTGCAGTTATAATCTATGCCAATAAATCTTTTATTTCACCAAGTTATTTAATTATTGATAAATAATTACTTGCCCAACAAATTTATTTGAAAATTCGAGATTTTGTTGGGAAAACCCAAATTTTCCGAGGTAAATTTTCGTCGGAGCACATCGGGAAAAACATTCCTCTATGTAGAATTAAATTGGAGTGAATTTTTATTTGAGTGTTTTTGGTGTAAACTTAAAATCTTTGGAGTTATAGACCAATAACTGAAAAAAAAAACACGATTTGGGAGCGCCATTTTATTAATAAAAAAGTAGTACACTATCTGTGGACTTTGCATACCTATATTATTAATATATAGGATCATAATATTCGATTCCAGCAATAAAACGGCTGGTAAATAACCTTTCTTTGTACTTTAATAATTAGACCAGCGTATTATAACCATTTTTTTTTTCAAAATTTAAAGATTATGCAAAAAAACGAAAAATTTACATTTTGTCTATAAAATATTAAATAAGCATCTCATATTTATAATCTGTATAAGTTTGATCAATGTATCATGATTATTTTGGTTATTAGTGCGATCGTAAATTGTTAATTAACAATTGAATTGTTGCTAAAATATTCGTTTAATTTTCACCGGCTTCTGGAATTACAATCTATAACAAGAGAGCTTTGATGTCCCTAAGTTATTTAATTATTGATAAATAATTACTTGCCCAACAAATTTATTTGAAAATTCGAGATTTTGTTGGGAAAACCCAAATTTTCCGAGGAAAATTTTCGTCGGAGCAAATCAGGAAAAACATATCTCTATGCAGAATTTAATTGCAATGAATTTTTATTTTAGTGTTTTTGTTGTAAAGTTAAAATCTTCGGAGTTATAGAGCAATAATTGAAAAAAATACGATTTGTCGGCGCCATTTTGTTTATAAAAAAAGTAGCACACTATCTGCGGACTTTGCATACCTATATTATTAATATACATATACAATCATACGATTCAATTCCAGCAATAAAATTGCTGGTAAATAACTTTTCCATGAATTTTGCTAATTAGCCCAGAGTATGAATGTTTAAACCGTAATCAGTAATACTAGACGAAAGACTACTAGTCCAGGGCTCATCTGTTTTGAGATGGACGTTGAGAGGTGACTCAAATTTTTTTGCAGAAATTGCTTGATAATAACTTAAATAATAATATGTGAGTTATCCTCCCACTCAAAATGGTCCGGAACATTGTCTAAATAATCAAAATGTCAAAATATGAAGGAAAAATTCGATTTTTTTATTGGTTTTTTGATTATAACTTTAAAACTGTTCATTTCCGAGAAAAGTTTTACTGACAGAAAAGTTGCGTAATTAAATTTTCTACAATATAGAATTAGTTAAAAATTTAAAAAATATTCACTCTTGTTGCAAAATAGCAATACTTGCGAAATAAACCATACAAAAACAAGTATTCGCATTTTAAGTTTTTCAACCATTTATGCTACACTTAGGACCTTCATATTTTACCCAGAAAAACTTTATGATATAGTAAAACAACACTGCAAATTTCATTATGATCGGTTTAATTGATTTTGCAAAATAAATTTTGCAATCCAGCTTGCGCAAAAAAAATTCATTTTTTAAAAATGTTGCAGGACTGAAAATACAGCAGATAGTAAGTTAAATTTTTTTTACTTATAGAAGTGTACTGTACCTTTCATTTGCAATTTGCAAAATTAAAATCGAATAATTACCACGGCGTCAGGAAATTTTTTAAATAAACATTAATTTTTGGTGCTACGCGCAGGACAGCGGTGTTCGATTCGCACAAGTTGATTTCCACCAAAATGTCTTCTAATCTTTATCTAATATATTATTTTCTTACTCTATATTTTGTTGTATTTTAATATTTTAACTACACAAAAATCAAACTAATTTTATTATTGTTTGTGAAATATTGTTTAAACAATTGTATATGTTTAAAAATAATAAACTTTTATTCTCTAAGTTAAAATATATGAACAAAGGAAGTTTTTGCTAAAAAAAGTGTTATTTTAAAGGATAAAGTATGTGTTTTTATTTTGCAATAAACAAATTTATTTATTTATATCGAAATGTAATAAAAATTAAAATGTATCAATCATTATTAAAGGTCATTGAAATGCCCAATCAGAGCAAACTATCTGCTGTCCTGCGCGTAGCACCAATAATTAATGTTTATTTAAAAAAAATCCTGACACCGTGGCAGTTAATCGATTTTAATTTTGCAAATTGCAAATTAAAGGTACAGTACACTTCTATAAGCAAAAAAAAATCAACTTGCTATCTGCTTTATTTTCAGTCCTGTAACATTTTGAAAAAACGAATTTTTTTTGCGAAAGCTGGATTGCAAAATTTATTTTGCAAAATCTATTGAACCGATCTTAATGAAATTTACAATATTGTTTTACTATATCATAAAGTTTTTTTGAGTGAAATATGAAGGTCCTAAGTGTAGCATAAATGGTTGAAAAAACGTAAAATGCGAATACTTGTTTTTGTATAGTTTTTTCGCAATTATTGCTATTTTGAAACAAGGGTGACTGTTTTTTAAATTTATAACTAATTCTATATTGTAGGAAATTTAATTATGCAACTTTTATATCAGTACAACTTTTCTCGGAAATGAATACTTTTAAAGTTATAATCAAAAAACCAAAAAAAAATCGAATTTTTCCTTCATTTTTTGACATTTTGAATATTTAAACAATGTTCCGGACCTTTTTGAGAGGGAGGATAACTCAAATATTATTATTTGAGTTATTTTCAAGCAATTTCTGCAAAAAAATTTGAGTCACCTCTCAACGTCCAAATGTACTAATATTTTTACAGATCCGCCCTGGTCTATACATATTATTAATCATTAAATTCATTGAAAACGTTGAACTTCGTAAAATGTAAATTTACTGGAAACAAATATTTGGAATAATACAATATATCAAAATATTTGGATATATGATACATATCTATTGCTTTGAAGTATTCTTGTTATTTATATAAATGGGAACCGTATTATAGTTGAAATATGTCGGTAATTCTTTGACAAAGACTATACATTTCTCTAAGCTATTTCGTAAGCGCCACCGAAAAAAAAAACAAAAACAATATTAGACCAGGGAAATAAGGATTTTCTCAGGACACTGAAATATCCAGGTAGCTGATAACTTTTTTACTTATTGTAAACTTATAGAAAGAAAATCTACCTGTTTCCTGTTTAGAGCATTGATTAATAACTACCTACTTACACATAGATACCTCACCTTAAGGTAAAACCGAATTCAGTGTTAAACTCTTTACACTTGCCCAACAAATTTATTTGAAAATTCGAGATTTTGTTGGGAAAACCCAAATTTTCCGAGGAAAATTTTCGTCGGAGCAAATCAGGAAAAACATATCTCCATGCAGAATTTAATTGCAATGAATTTTTATTTTAGTGTTTTTGTTGTAAAGTTAAAATCTTCGGAGTTATAGAGCAATAATTGAAAAAAATACGATTTGTCGGCGCCATTTTGTTTATAAAAAAAGTAGCACACTATCTGCGGACTTTGCATACCTATATTATTAATATACATATACAATCATACGATTCAATTCCAGCAATAAAATTGCTGGTAAATAACTTTTCCATGAATTTTGCTAATTAGCCCAGAGTATGAATGTTTAAACCGTAATCAGTAATACTAGACGAAAGACTACTAGTCCAGGGCTCATCTGTTTTGAGATGGACGTTGAGAGGTGACTCAAATTTTTTTGCAGAAATTGCTTGATAATAACTTAAATAATAATATGTGAGTTATCCTCCCACTCAAAATGGTCCGGAACATTGTCTAAATAATCAAAATGTCAAAATATGAAGGAAAAATTCGATTTGTTTGATTCGTTAAACTCCGCCCACTTACACCTCTTTGCCCCTCAAGTCTAAGTACTACCTGACTGGACGGTGGCGACATTTATTGAAATTTTTGCCGTGATTGAAAAATAAATTTGAGTTGCTTGGCTGGCGTAATAGACAAGGATATAAGGGTAGTATTCAGCATTTTCACAAATAATTTTAACGCGCTTGTAATCTCGATTTTGGAGTTCCGATTTTACTTCAGATAAAACGCTAAAAATTGATTAATAAAAATAGTGAAGATAGGTCTGGATCCCGCGTATAAAAAAAAAGTTGATTAATAGCAAGCTGAAAATTTGTTAATAGCTTAAGGGTGTCTAGTCGCATAAACTTTGATATATGGGAACACTGGAACAGGGGCAGTTTTAATTGTGGAACGGGTTAAAAATTTGGAACGGTTACACCACGAAAACGGCACATTAATTTTGTCCGACAGAACAGACTTAAACTCTCCGAACAGAGATTAAACTCTCATGCAAATATCAGACTGCTATTTATCACCTGTCATAATTCCTGTCATTTGACATATTCTACATGTTCTACTCATTAAAACGCCCATTTGGTGATAAATAGCAGTCTGATTTTTGCATGAGAGTTTAATTTCTGTTCGAAGAGTTTAAGTCTGTTCTGTCGGACAAAATAAATGTGCCGTTTTCGTGGTGTGACCGTTCCAAATTTTTAACCTGTTCCACAATTAAAACTGCCCCTGTTCCAGTGTTCCCATATATCAAAGTTTGTCCGACTAGACACCCTTAAGCTATTAACAAATTTTCAGCTTGCTATTAATCAACTTTTTTTTCATACGCGGGATCCAGACCTAAGAGGTTCCCTAAAAATTATTATACACTACAAAAAAACAACAAAATAGAAAATACATAATAAAATTAGCAGTGATAATTCACATGTAAATTATTTTTTGCAATTTGTAAAAAAAATTAATTTTCAGAACTAATTCGAAATAAAATATTTGAAGTTGATATACAGAATTTCTTTCCAGATCTAACCCATTCACTCAAGGTAGAATATTGCAAAACCTCCGAATTTTAAAGAATCCATTGGATTGGCATGAAATTTGGTATACACATAGCTAAAATATCAAAGAAAAAAGTGATATTGTGCCGCTGTATCCTTTTGCACTGGGGTTAAGTATCACTACTTCTCGGGAGTGACAAAATATACGTTCAAGATAAGTCCAGAATTGGATAAACTGATTAATACTAACAACTTTTGGTCCATAGAGCTTTTTCAATAAGTCAATACTTTTCGAGTTATTTTCGGGTAAATATGATTTTCGCAAATTACTCAATAAATAAGTATTTAATCGAAAAAAAAAAGGTATATGTAGCAGAAATACCTACAGTCTCTGAAAAAGTAAAAAAGTGGTATACGTATGAAGTCTGTAGATCCAGCAGAAACAGAGTAGTAGGTAATGAAAAGTGGGTCCTTATTCCTCAAATTCCAAATCGAATATTTTAACGTGAAATAACCAAAAAATTAAGAACTTTTCGGGTAAAACTATAACTTTTTTTAGTGTTTAAAAAAAGTTTATCATTATTTTTGTTTAAGTTTTTAGCATCGAAGTTTATCTTTATTTTTGTTTAAGTTTTTAGCATCGAAGTAAACAAGATATGGTCAAAATAAATTTGGCCCCTATTTTAATTTTTGGTACAAAATTCGTAAAAATCACCCCCTAATTAGCATCCGAAATTAAATGAATCGAAACGGACTTAACTTTTGTATTTATCGAAATTTACTTAACTTGTGTGTTTTTTATATGGTCTGTAAGTTCCATCTATTCAAAGCGCATATTTTTGAAAAAATTGGTTTTAAAGTAAAAAACCAATTTTTTGAACTTCTGAAAAAAGCATTTTTTATACTATAAAGGGGGTTTTGCTTTTCTAAATATTTTATATTTTTTGTTTTTTTTTAAGAAAAAAATAGGTTAAAATATGGCTGTTAAAAATTTTCCAAAACTTACAGATCATATAAACATAAACACTACATAAGTAAAGTAATTTATCAAGCGGTGACGATTAATTTAATTTTAGACGCTAATTAGGGGGTGATTTTTACGATCTATTTTTACAAAAAAAAGGAACCATTTTATTATGAGCGTAACTTAATTACTTTTGATGCTAGTAACTTAAAAAGCTTTTTTTAAACACATTAAAAAAGATACAGAGTTTTCTCCAAAATTGCTTAATTTTTTAATTATTCCACGTTTAAATATTCGATTTGGAATTTGACGAATAAGAACCTACTCTTGCTGAACTACAACTCTGTTTCTACTGGGTCTACACACTTCATACGTTTATTATATATAACTTCATACCATTCTGCACTTTTTTTATAAGATAGGTATATTTTTGTTAAGAATATATATTTTTTCGGTCAAATACTTACCTACATTTTGAGTTATTTGCAAAAACCGTGTAAAAAAGTGTTTTTTTTTTGTTGAAAAGTGAATATGTTGACTTGCAAATTACTCGAAAAACCTTGACTTAGTGAAAAAATCTATAGAACAAAAGTTGCTTAGAATTACTCATTTTATCTAATACCGGACTTATTTTGAACGTATATAAATTCGGGGCAAAACCCGTGAGTAAATGGAATAATTACTCCTACTTATTTTGTGATGGCTCGAAATGTCACATAAAAGTAACGTCATTGTTCAGAAAAGAGTTCAGTTATGTTATAAAACTAAACAATAATACTAGAATATGTACTATATTAGAGGTACTCAAATACCTGCATTTTTAACTTACCGGAAATAAAAATTAGCTATATATTTTTTTCTGAGAGTACTTAACATTGTATTACAAAAAATTGACAATTTGTCTAGAAATGGTAAAATAGAAGTCAATTATATTCTGTACAAAATAAGAAATAGTATAGAGGTGAAATAAAATCGATAGGATCTACTGTTCGATCGCATACTTTTTACATTTAACAGAACAAAGCTACGGCCGGTGAACGGCCGTAGCTCAACGGCATGATCACTGGCCTCATACACAATCTTTCCCTCACAATTTTTCATTTCTAAAAATGATAAGAGCCGTTTCACCGTACCTCGGAGAGCACGTTAAGCCGTCGGTCACCCTGGGCTAGTGTACATCGACACTAGTTACTTGAAACAGGGTTAAAGATGTAAATGGCGCCGGAACAATCCGAAAGGATCTCTCCGGCAAAAATTCCCTACGATATTATTATTATTTCATTTAACAATTTCTGAGGACTTTTCTGATGGAATTACTTCAAAGAAGTTATTAAAAGAAGATAGTGATGTGTACCAAATACAATGGATTATATTTTTCTTTGACAAAATACCACAAGTTGTCAACGTTTAAATGAATAATATTGATAAGATGACAGGGAATCTCCAAAATATAAATAGCCGAGGACATCCAATTCTTTCATTTTGAGTTTTTAAATATGGAAGTTTTTATCAAGAATCCATTTTTTCCCTAAACTTTATAAAAAAGTTTTCAATGATCGCTCACCCGGAAGAAAAGTAACACAACTCAAAAAATGCATAATTCCAGATCTTGTTAAATTGACTATTTATTGTATTATGTTCATGTTTGTTTAACTTTACTTTTATCGAAAATAAGTAATTTCCTGTTTTTTGTTTGCTTTCATTAATGTTATACCACTAAGTTTTTAAAAGTTTAATTTTCACCAAGAATTTTATATTTTTTCTTTTATGGTCTTTACAGTTTTCAAGCCAATTTTTAGTTAATAAAATATGCTTAGCCAAGTAGGTTTCAATATTGTCAAAAACTGCATTACCTACTTTAAATAAATTAAAGGCCCCGTGAAAATTTTTCTAACATTATTGTAGTGATAGTAACAAACAGATCTGATGATCTCTGAAGAATCTTTATTCATGTGCACCATATTCTCTAAGAAGTACCTAACATTAATTCGTATTTCTGTAATAGAATTTTAGTGTCTTGCAAATCTTCATGGCATTTAATCCAATTCAAATTCTTTATAATTTTATAGTAAATATAACCAGTAACATGCACATGTAACAGCACACGTTTCCAAATTTGTGGTTGTTGTCTTAAATTCCGCTTTTACTTATCACAGCATAATACGCAGCTTTTAGAAGGTAATACACCTATAGGGTAAGTTCGGCTCTGACGCCACTGTTAACTACTCGCAAGTCAGACAGCGACTGAGAAATCTCGATACGGTTTTCGAGTAGCGCCATCTAGTTGCCGATACGTCTTTTGGTTACCAGGAGGTGAGCTATCTAGTTTAGAGTTAGAAGCCTTTTTTTAATTAAATATTAACAATTTTGGGAAAAAACGCAATTTTTCGATTTTTTGCACCCCAATAAAAAGCTAAATAGTTGATATAAAATTACAAAATTTGATTTTTTAGAATATTGAGAAGCTTCAAAAGGCCGATTTTTGAAGGTTGAGAAATCAATTTGTTGCTTCGCAAACTGCAAACTAATAGAACATCCATATTTGTTAATAACTTTTACTAAAGCTAACTTAGAACTTTAGTGTTTCACGCAAAGTTGGGTATTGGGTACTTAATAAACCCTCAAAATTTGAGACCGATCCATGAATTAGTTTAAAAGTTATTCGATTTGTTTTTAGAACGTTATTTAACGGTAAAATATTGCAGAACTTCTAAATTTTACAGAACCGCTTGGATTGACATGAAATTTGGCATACACGTAGCTAATACGTCAGACAAAAAAGTGATATTGTGCCGATGTGTGCTTTTAATCTGGGGGTGAATTTCACCCCCTTTTGGGGTCAAAAAATACATGTCCAAAATGAGTCCGGAAGTGGATAAAATGACTAATTCTAAGCAACGTTTGTTCCATAGAGTTTCTTCGCCAAGTCAATACTTTTCGAGTTATTTTCGAGTGAATATGTTCATTTTTCAACAAAATAAATACGTTTTTAGACGGTTTATCGCAGATAACTCAAAAAGTAAGTATTTTCAAGAATAAAACATTATTAGCAAAAATATATCCTGTAAAAAATTGAAAAAAAAACTGGTGTATAAATTGGGGCTCTATACCTAGCAGAAGCAGCTAATCAAAAATAGGTTCATATTCGTGAAATTCGAAATCGAATATTTCAATGAGAAATAATAAAAAAATGAAGCACTTTTTGGGGAAAACTTATTTTTAATTTTTTTAAATGTTTTTAAAGTGTCTGCTTTATAAAAAATTTCTAGCATCAAAAGTAAACAAGTTACGCTCAAAATAAAGTTGGTGCCTTTTGTTTTGATAAAAAATCGGGAAAATCACCCCCTAATTAGACTATATACTGGACTTAATCGTGACCACTTCAAAAGTTTTTTACTCGTATACAGGATAAGTCATGAGGAACTGTACATACTCCTACCTCGTATAGAGGATCCTATGGGGAATAACAAATGACCATTAAAAAGTGTCTGCTTTCCTAGTTTAATAATATACAGGGCGAGTTTCGCATTTTGACAGAAATTTATATTCCTCATCATTTTTGAACGGTCAGATCGATGTGTCTCTTATTTTGGTCAATCGTTACACTGTTACCACCTAATCAACTGATTTATTCAAACTAGAAAAAAATCAAGTTCGGCTTTAAAAAATTAGTTCGTTTGGGTCTTAGAAATAATTTTACGCTGTATACTCGTTTTGAAAACTCTAATATGAATTTTACAAATTAGACAAATTGGCAATTAAAATGGCATATTTATTTTTTTCCCACACGATTAATTACTTTTTTATAGAAAAATCAAATTTGACTATGAATTAAAAGTTTGGTAGTGAACCATGGATTTAAAAAAAATTAACTTTTATTACAAAAATTAATTTTTTAAATAAATATTTGATTTATGTTACCAACCAATCAACTGATTTATTCAAACTAGAAAAAAATCAGGTCCGGCTTTAAAAAATTAGTTCGTTTGGGTCTTGGAAAAAATTTCACCCTGTATACGCTTTTTAAAAACTCTAATATGAATTTTACAAATTAGACAAATAGGCAATTAAAATGGCATATTTATTTTTTCCCCACATGATTACTTAATTTTTTATAAAAAAATCAAATTTGACTATGAATAATAATAATTAAAAGTTTGGTAAAGTGAACCATAGATTTAAAAAAATTTACTTTTATTACAAAAATTAATGTTTTTAAACAAATATTTAATTTATGTTACCACCCAATCAATTGATTTATTCAAACTAGAAATAATCAGGTCCGGCTTTAAAAAATTGTTTCGTTTTGGTCTTAGAAAAAAATTCACCCTGTATACCCTTTTTGAAAACTCTAATATGAATTTTACAAATTAGACAAATAGGCAATTAAAATGGCATATTTATTTTTTCCCCACACGATTACTTAATTTTTTATTAAAAAATTAAATTTGTCAAAATCGGAATTTTAACCTAAAAATGAAAAAAAAAAAGATGAAATCACGGTTTAACTCGCTACAACGTTCCATTTTAAATTTTTCTCTTACCATTGTGAAGACTATGACAATTGTTGTAGACTTTCAGTCTTCTTCTCGTAAAAGTTATGAATTTTTAAAAATAAAAGGTGCAGCTTCGTGAATTGCAAAGTTAGATCGCAAAATCATCATCATTCTCTTTGCCTTATCCCTATGCGGGGTCGGCTTCCCTAATTGCATTTCTCCACACAATTCTATCTTGGGCCATATCAATGTTAATCCCCTTTACCAACATGTCCTGCCTTATCGTCTCCCCCCAGCTCTTCTTTGGTCTTCCTCTCCTACTCCTTCCAGGAATCTGCACTTCAGCTATTCTTCGTATTGGGTGGTTAACGTCTCGACGTTGAACATGACCAAACCATCTTAACCTATGCTCTCTCATTTTGGCATCAATTGGTGCCACACCTAGACTTCCCCTAATATACTCATTTCTAATTTTATCCTTCTTTGTCACTCCACTCATCCATCTAAGCATTCTCATTTCCGCCACATGCATTCGCTGTTCCTCTTTCTTTTTCACTGCCCAACATTCAGTTCCGTACATCATAGCTGGTCTTATGGCTGTTTTATAGAATTTTCCCTTCAGCTTCATTGGAATTTTTCTGTCACACAACACACCACTCGCTTCTTTCCACTTCATCCATCCAGCCCTAATTCTACTGCATGCATCTCCATCTATTTCTCCATTACTCTGTAATACCGATCCTAGGTACTTAAAACTATTGCTTTTTACAATCATTTCACCATCCAAAGATACCATTTTATTTGTAGTAGCTCCATCTTTAAATGAACATTCCAAATACTCTGTTTTTGTCCTACTAAGTTTTAAACCTTTTTCCTCCAGAGCTTGTCTCCACTGTTCCAGTTTTTGTTCTAAGTCTCTTTCACTATTTCCTACTAACACGACATCATCAGCATACATTAAGCACCATGGAATGTTACCCTGTATTTTCGCTGTTATCTGGTCCAAAACTAATGAGAATAAATACGGACTAAGCACAGAACCTTGATGCAATCCTACTTTCACATGAAATTTATCAGTCTCTCCCACACCTGTCCTAACACTAGTCGTTACTCCCTCATACATATCCCTCACAATCTTTACATATTCACCAGGGACTCCTTTCTTATTGAGTGCCCACCACAGAATCTCTCGAGGAACTCTATCATATGCTTTCTCAAGATCAATGAATACCATATGAGCGTTTGTTTCTTTACGCCTGTATTTTTCCATCAACTGCCTTATAATGAAAATTGCATCTGTTGTTGATCTACCCTGCATAAAGCCAAATTGATTCTCGGATATTTCGGTTTCTTCACGTATCCGTCTATCAATTACTCTTTCCCATATTTTCATGGTGTGGCTAAGCAGTTTTATAGCCCTGTAGTTTGTACATTGTTGTATATCTCCCTTGTTTTTGTAAACAGGTACCAGTATACTGCTTCTCCATTCGTCTGGCATTTGTCCAACTTCCATAATTCTATTAAATAGACCTGCTAGCCACCTTGTTCCTGTCTCTCCCAATGCTCTCCATACTTCCCCAGGAATATCATCTGGTCCTACCGCTTTTCCTTTCTTTATTTTTTGAAGCGCTTGAGCCACTGCCTTGTTGGTTATTTTGGTGACCATTGCTGCTACTGTCTCCGTTGACTCTACAGGCTGTCTGTCAAATTCTTCATTTAATAAGCTGTCAAAGTACTTTCTCCATCTCTTTTTGACATCCCTTTCGTGAACTAGTATTTTATTATTTTCATCTCGGATACATCTAATCTGATTAAAATCTTTTGCTTTCTTTGCTCTCTGTTTGGCTATTTTATATATCTTCGTTTCGCCTTCCCTGGTATCAAGTTGATCGTATAGGTTTGAATACGCTTCTGCTTTAGCTTTTGCTACTGCTACTTTCGCTTCCTTTTTGGCGACCATATAGTTTTGAAGATCTATGTCCGATCTGGTTTCTTGCCACTTTTTATATAATTTTCTCTTCTCTTTTATGTTTCCTTGTTAGATCGCAAAAGTTAAGTGAAAAAACTTAAAATTTATATATTTGATCACGTTTATGTTAAACTATAGAGTCAAAAGAGAAGTGTTATGGGGAGTTTTAGATCTAGAGGTGTTATAGAAAAAAAAAATGGTGAAACTTTTAATTTTAAGAAAAACGTTGTTTAATTTTTTTTATTTTTATGGTAAAATTGCGATTTTGACAAATATTAATTTTTTAATAAAAAATTAAGTAATCGCGTGGGAAAAAAAATAAATATGTCATTTTAATTGCCTATTTGTCTAATTTGCAAAATTCATACTAGTGTTTTCAAAAAGCATATACAGGGTGAAATTTTTTTAAGACCCAAACGAACTAATTTTTTATAGCCGGACCTGATTTTTTCTAGTTTAAATAAATCAGTTGATTGGTTGGTAACATAAATCAAATATTTGTTTAAAAAAATTAATTTTTGTAATAAAAGTTAATTTTTTTTTAAATCTATGGTTCACTTTACCAAATTTTTATTCATAGTCAAATTTGATTTTTTTATAAAAAATTAAGTCAGTAATCCTGTGGGGAAAAAATAAATATGTCATTTTAATTGCCTATTTGTCTAATTTGTAAAATTAATATTAGAGTTTTCAAAAAGCGTATACAGGGTGAAATTTTTTCTAAGACCCAAACGAACTAATTTTTTAAAACCTGAACTGATTTTTTTCTAGTTTGAATAAATCAGTTCATTAGATGGTAATAGTGTAACGATTGACCAAAATAAGAGGCACATCGATCTGACCGTTCAAAAATTATGACGAATATAAATTTCTGTCAAAATGCGAAACTCGCCCTGTATATTATTAAACAATGGGAGCAGACACTTTTTAATGGTCATTTGTTATTCCCCATAGGGGCATCTATACGAGGTAGGAGTATGTACAGTTCCTCATGACTCACCCTGTATGTATTGTTTATATTATGATCTGTAGGTCTCATCGGTTTAAAGTTTTTATTTTTGAAAGGGCTGCAGTTACAAAGATTTAAACGAGTCACTAATCACGAGTGTATGCAAATTTAGAAACACCAAATCTTAACCAGTTTTTGTCTTACAGAAAATAAAAAAAAATACAAAATATTCAGAAAAGCATAGCCGACTTTTTTTTGTTCCTTAAGATTTTTGGTATCTCTGAAAATTTTTTTAAGTTATTATGAAACAAAGCATGTTTTTCAAAATTAATTTTTTTATATTATATTTAAAACCAAAATTTTCAAAATAATCACTTTGAATAATAAAACTTACAGATCATATAAATACAACATAAATAAAATAAGTTGTGAAGCGGTAACGATTAATTTCATTTAAGTTGCTAATTAGCGGGTGATCTTCCCGATTTTTTTTTGCCAAAACAAAAGGGACCAACTTTATTTTGAGCTTAACTTATTTACGTTTGATGCTAGAAATTTTTTTTATAAAATAAAAATAAAGATTTTTTAACACTTTAAAAAAGTTGTAATGTGTTTTACCCAAAAAGTGCTTCATTTTTTGGATATTTCACGATAAAATATTCGATTTGGAATTTGACGAATATGAACCTATTTTTCATTAGCTATAACTCTGCTTCTGCTAGGTATAGAGCCCTGACATATACACAATTTTTGCGAAAAAAAAACATCTAAAAACGTGGTTATTTTGTTTAATAATGAACATATTCGCTCGCAAATATCTCGCAAAGTATTGACTTGGTGAAAAAACTCTATAGAGTAAAAGTTGCTTAGAATTAGTCACTTTATCCATTTCCGGACTTACTTTGGAGATATATTTTTAGGGGGTGAAATTCACCCCCTTCGCAAAAACACACATCGGCACAATATCACTCTTTTTCTTTGACATGTTAGCTATCCGTGTGCCAAATTTCATGTCAATCCAAAGGGTTCTTTAAAATTTACAGCAAAAACCGTGAAAGAATGTACTATTATCCCAAGGACCTTTTTTGCAAAAACATAAGACCGAAAATAATATAGATACAAATACAGATAGATAGGAGAATTTTACTGGTGCCAGATGAAAGTAAAAGACTTATATTTTCAATACAAATATATTTAAAATAGATAAAAAAGGATTTATTTTAGTCAAAAATCCCAATGTCAAATTTTTGAAATTTTGTAGTTTGGAAACATTTAGAATAAATTTAAAAATATTGTCCGTAGAGAAAATCTTTTTATACATTCGAAAATATAGTATTTTAACACGAATCTTTAAATAAAAAATTTGGCCTAGGTAAATTTTGGTCAAAGTTAGTAGTGCTTTTTTTTTAATTTACAGCTAATTTATTTATAATAATTAAGGAATCTCATTAATACCATTTTAAAGAATGGAATTTTTTATTTTTTGTTAAAAAATTTGCGCAAACATTTTACCTTCAGAGTACCTACCTCTACGATTTTTCAAAAATTTTGTTCAAATGGTGACTGGGGAAAACCTACAAATCCACCGAGTTCAAATACCCAAAAAGTAATTTCAAACTAATAAAATTTTCTATATATCCATATCTACTGAATGGACTTTGATCTTTCATTTTTTTTAAATTGTATGTAATTTCAAGTACATTACATATATGCAATGTGTTAATAACTTAATAAATAACAAACAGTCTCATTTATATAAACAATTCTTGAAAAAGTATTTTTTTTCCAAAAATATTTTTTAATCATAGTGTCATTAATAATCATAGAAAAAGTTAAAGTACACTTAAATAAATAAATTTTTTTTTGAGTAAATAATTATTTATTGAAGATAATTTATTTATTAAAGTATACTTTAACTCTTTATATGATTAATAATGATAGTATGATTAAAAAAATAGATTTTTGGGAAAAAATTATTTTTTCAAAAATTGTTTTTAAACAGATTAGACTGTTTATGAATTAATAAATGTCTAGACAAATTACATATTGGTAATGTACACAAAAAGGACATACAAATTAAAAAAATAAATATCGCAATCCATTGAGTAGATCCCGAGATATAATAAGTGGTACTAGGTTTAAGTTGCTTTTTTAGTTCTTGAACACGTGAATTTGTAGGTTCCCAGCTCCCCCTTCGCTTACCACGACTAGTTACCATTTTCGAATATGTAAAAAGATTTTTTTATACGGATAATATTTTTAAAGTTATTCTAAATATTTTTATACTACAAAATTTAAAAAAAAATTGACACTAGGATTTTTGACTATATTAAATAATTTTCCAAACACCCAATCGTTTTCTTATTTTGAAACTATCTAATATGTATTTCATATTCACAATTCAATATAGGTTATTAGCGCGCTCATCACTGTATTTATTCCTCTGCTCGCAATTTACGTAATTAACCAACTTCATTGAATGTTTAAACCGTAATAATCAGTAATGCTAGACGAAAGACTACATATTATTAATCATTAAATTCATTAAAAACGTTGAACTTCGTTTAAAATGTAAATTTACTGGAAACAAATATTTAGAATAATACAATATATTAACAAAATATTTGGATATAATATATCCAAATATGGATATAATATAATTTGGATATCTATTGCTTTGAAGTATTCTTGTTATTTATATAAATGGGAACAGTAGAATAGTTGAAAAATTTTACCTAATGCTTTGACAAAGACTATATTTTATATTTCTCTAAGTTATTTCCTAAGCGCCACCAAAAAAAAAACAAATACCTAAATATCCAGGTAGCTGATAACTTTTTTAGTTATTGTAAACTTATAGTAAGAAAACCTACCTGTTTCCTACAATGCTTAGAGTTAGAAGCCTTTTTTTAATTAAGTATTAACAATTTAGTGCAAAAAACGCGATTTTTTCGATTTTTTGCAACCCAATAAAAAGCTAAATAGTTGACATAAAATTACAAAATTTGATTTTTTAGAACATTGAAAAAGCTTCAAAAGACCGGTTTTTAAAATTTAAGAAGTCAATGTGTTGTTTCGCAAACTGGAAAATAATAGAAAATCGATATGTGTTCATAACTTTTACTAAAACTAACTTATAACTTTAGTATTTCATCCAAAGTTGGGTATTGAGGTATTTAACAAACACTCAAAATTTTGAGACCGATCCATTAATTAGTTTAAAAGTTATTCTATTTGTTTTTCCCAACAACCTTTCTTGCAATAATATAAGACCGAAAATAATACGGATAGATAGGGTAATTCTACGGGTGCCAGATGGAAGTCAAAAACTAATATATTAATATGAATTAAAACTAATTAAAAAATGATTTATTATAGCCAAAAATTCTAATGTCTACTTTTTGAAATTTTGTATTTTAGAAACATTTAGAATAACTTTAAAAATATTGTCCGTAGAAAAAAAATTTTTTTATACATTCGAAAAGGTAGTATAAGAATTTTCAAATAAAAATTTTGCCTAGGTCATTTTGGGCCAAAATTAGTAATGTTTTTTTAATTCATAGCTAATTTGTTTATAATAATTAAGGAACCCATTTTAAAGAATAGGATTTGTATTTTTTGTTAAAAAATTTGCAATAACATTGTACCTACACAGTACCCTCTACGTATTTTCAAAGATGTTCAAATGGTAACTGGGGGGAACCTACAAGTCCACCGAGTTCAAATTTCCAAAGAGCAATTTCAAACTAATAAACTTCTCTATATCTCCGGATCTACTCAGTGGATTTTGATATTTAATTTTTTTTAATTTGTGTGTAATTTCTACGTACATACATTATAAATATGCAATTTGTTTATAAACTTATTAATTTATAAACAGTCTAATTTGTTTAAACAATTCTCGAAAAAAATAATTTTTTTCCAAAAATATTTTTTTGAATTATAGTATCATTTTTAATCATATTATCAAAGTTAAGTACACTTTAATAAATAAATTATTTTAGTAAAAATATTTAGTGAAAATAAGTTATATATTTAAAGTATATTTTAACTCTTTCTTGTGATTAATAATGATGCTATGATTAAAAAGCTAGATTTTTGGGAAAAAATTTTTTTTAAATTGTTTAAACAAATTTGAATGTTTATTAATTAAAAAATGTCTAGATAAATTGCATATTGGTAATTTACACAAAAGTACATACAAATTTAAAAAAAAAAGATCAAAATCCATTAATTATATCCCGAGATATAGAAAATGATTTAATGAATGAGGTTTAAGTTGCTTTATTAGTTCTTGAACTCGTGGATTTGTAGGTTCCCAGCTCCCCCTTCACTTACCCCGACTAGTCACTATTTGAACTACATTTTTGAAAATTTGTGTAAAATACCAGCTTTTGGAATATGTAAAAAGATTTTTTCTACAGACAATATTTTTAAAGTTATTCTAAATGTGTATAAACTACAAAATTTTGAATATTTGGCATTCGGTTTTTTGACATGATATATTAAATAATTTTTTGTCTTTTTTTAATACCTTTTTATTGCATTATTCTTCTACTTTCATTTGGCATTCGCAGAATTATTGTCCTTCATTATCTTCTGTTTTAAGTTCCTGCAAAACAAAGATCTCTGGGATAAACAAATAGAATAACTTTTAAGCTAATCAATGGATGGGGTTGGGTTTTTAAAGGGCATCCCAATACGCATCTTTAGGTGAAAACCCAAAGTTTTACGTTAGTTTTAATAAAAATTGCCAAATTCAATTAACAAATTTTTCAACTTTTAGCGTTTGAATGGGGTGCAAAAAATTGAAAAAATCGCGACTTTTGCACTAAATTGTTAATAATTAAAAAACGGACGCGAACTCTAGGCAGGAAACAGGTAGGTTTTCAAGTTATAGGTTTACAATAACTAAAAAAGTTTTCAGCTACCGAACGGTAGGGAGATTTCAGTGTCCCGAACATGGTCTATTTTTTTCCTTATTTCCCTGGAATATTTGCATGTAATTCAATATACTTGCCTTTCTAAAATAAACCTAAGGGTGAATGGAATATTTTTGGAAACAAATAAGAACGAGAACTACTTGTCAAAAGTGAGGAAAATATCATGGAAATATATAAACACAAATATATAAACAGAAACACAAAAAAAATACCAGAGGATGGCAGTTCTCGTCAGTGGCGCACAATACCCCTACATGCGACACTATATATTATAAACGAAATTTTCGATTTTCTAAATCTGACTGAATTGAAAATCAGACCATACCCCATCTTAAATTTTAGGAAAAGACTCGTCCATCCGTAAGTCAACTCTCCATTTTGGTCCAAGGGTGTGGATTTTACGGCTCTTCCCATTTAGGGTCGGTTTTTCGTTCTCGTCCCCAAAACTACCAAAAATTTTAATAATATATGTCCGTCCTTTACGGCTTCTGATAGTACTGATCATTACCTTTCCAACGCATATCTAATTTCGAAAATTGGTTATACCATTCAAAAGTTAACGAGCACAGAAATATGACTCAATTTTTATTTAAAAAGGGGAAAATGATTGTGGATATGTATGTATGTATGTGGAAAAGTTACACCGATCTGATTTTTTTTTCTGTGTTTTAAGAGGGGGTCAGGGCCGATTCAGAACCGGTGTAGGTTGTGACTTTTGACCACCCATAAGCCAGAAATAGGGCTTGGTCACAGTATAAAGAGGGATAATTGTCCCTCTTTATACTGTGGCTTGGTATATACAAAATGACATATTTTTTGGGCGTATATATCTTAGGTTCAAGAAGAGACAGGAAAACCTCAAATACACCAAATTATTAGAGTTGAGTTAAGCTTTCAAATGGTGCCTAAGCGATTAGGATCAAACATACACACGGCTTATTTTAGCTTATTATAGCCGAAAAACTGAAAAACCAAACTTTGAAAATTTTGGTTTTTGACAATTACTCAAAATTTCAACCTACAAATTACGCCAATAACTAAGAGTTTGTAGGAGAACTCTAGACGCATCTAACGGTGTATACCTCATATCTAGGAAAATTCGAATTTTTCACTTATAGGCTTCATAACTATGATCAAATCTATTTCTTATGAGGAAAACCTTTTTTAAGTTCAATAATTCCTATAATACCGTCAGTTATCATACTTGACCTTGGATGCATCAGATACTACTTGTCAATACGTTTCAAACTCATGTTTAATGATCCAAATCGGTTAAGCCGTTCAGAAGTAATCGAGCTCCAAATGTATAATCCACTTAACCATTATCGCTGAAATGGATTATGTAGTTGTAATGGTTACGACGCTAAGATTGATCGTGCAATCCGAGTTTCTTTGCCGACCATAATTATTAGGACGGCTGGGATATGAACTCGGATTGTCTTATCATAGGTCTGGTGTTTAGGTAACTACTAGATCATTTGGCAGAGAATGCGACAAAGGCGACCATTTACAACGCTTAACGTGTAATCGAGAAACATTACATTCAACTTTATACATTTAATTTATAAAAAACTTGAAAAAGTCCTGATACAAAAATAAAAAACCGCTAAACGCCGTACAAATGAGTGGCGCATACAATATTACAGCTTTAAAAGAGCTGATAT
Organism: Diabrotica virgifera virgifera; assembly: GCF_917563875.1. Taxonomy (NCBI): domain Eukaryota; kingdom Metazoa; phylum Arthropoda; class Insecta; order Coleoptera; family Chrysomelidae; genus Diabrotica; species Diabrotica virgifera. The sequence continues at coordinate 49,543,392 of NC_065451.1, read as the reverse complement.
GAGTATTACGTGGCGCGAAAATGTATTTTCATTTTTATGGAAAATAAAATTCTAGTTTTATTTTGAAAAATGTTTTTCATAATATTTGCTAAGCTTGAAGTAAAACGCGCCACAAGAGAGCCTCAAAATGCAAACCGCATCAAAGTTACTCTATTGTGGCGCGATTTACTTTAAAGGACATCGCACACATCTTATGGAAAATATAATGTCACTCAAATTCAATAAAATTTATACGAATAGATTCGTTTTAAATTAACGGTCAAATCTTATCATTGCGCCAACTCTATATTTTCAATAATAAGAGCAGAAATTGGTATAAATAAATCTGAAATCAAATGGGTACGTACATAAGTTAGAGAGAGAAGAAATATTTTAAAATACCCAAATTTTCGGTACTCCATAAATCAACGGATTAGTTTCACTAATCCGCTTAGGCCCAGCGGGGTTTAAGCTCTTTTGAATAGCACCCAGAGCAATAGTGATTGTAACTGACACTTTTACTGACTCCAAAAATGTGATTTCGATAAACTTTAATTGCAATTTGCGCCGTAATTAATCATAATTAAGAGTTGGCGCAATGATAAGATTTGACCGTTAATTTAAAACGAATCTACTCGTATAAATTTTATTGAATTTGAGTGACATTATATTTTCCATAAGATGTGTGCGATGTCCTTTAACAAATATTATGGAAAAAATCTTTCAAAATAAAACTAGAATTTTATTTTCCATCAATATGAAAATACATTTTTGCGCCACGTAATACTCATATCAGCTCTTTTGTAGCTGCAATATTGTATGCGCCACTCATTTTTACGGCGTTTAGAGGTTTTTTATTCTTGTTTATTTTATAGTATATTTTTCTATTCCTACTTAATATTTTCATTCCTGCTTATCCTAATCAAAAAAGTATTATGCGTAAACTATTGTGTCTGCATGAATCCCGAAAGCACCAAATATAAGAGAAACCCTTAAATTAATTGTTGTAAACTTTTTATAATGATAACTTAAAATTAATAGTAACTGGAACATAAAGCCTTGATTTTAAAATAAAAAATTAATTTCTTGTAAAATTTATTATTAAAAGATATTATTTACAAGAACATAGAATATTAAGTTACCATTTCATAACCTTTTCTACTATTGACAATACAAGAGAAATATTTATTTTAAATTGTTTAAAAAATGATTATTGGGTAAAATAGACAATTCACAAATGAACTAATTTCATTTTTATAATGTATATATTATATATCCACCGGTCAATCCGAAAAGACATAGAAAACAATAGAAGAGAAATAACTCAAATAATTCAAGAAAACAAAAGTTTAAAAGTTTTGCGGCGAAATACGAATAACATTGGCAACAAAACTATGTACAGAATAAGAAATAAAGACAGCATTGCTACGGATAGAGCCGAAATCCTTAAGGTTGTCGAATCGTTTTATCGCGAAATGTATGAGAGCACCAACGCAAGGCAAGATCAGCTCCTGTCCAAAATCACAAACCAGGGATCAGAATTAATGCCAGAAGTAACATCATACGAAGTTAAAAAGACACTTTCAGAAATGAAAAATAATAAATCCCCTGGCGATGACGGAGTAATGATCGAGGAAATCAAACAAGGTGGAAATAAAATTATCCAGGTTTTGGCCAAACTTTTCACCGAATGCATTTACCAAGGAAAAACGCCTTCTCAATCGAACAATGCAGTCATTGTTTTATTGCACAAGAAAGGTGGCATAACAGATCTAAAAAACTACCGTCCTATCAGTCTGGCTATCACACATATATAAACTTTTCACAAAAATTATCAAAAAGAGACTGGAGGCTAAGTTAGACTTCTATCAGCCTAGAGAACAAGCTGGCTTCAGATCCGGATACAGCACTAACGACCACTTACTGGTAATAAAAAACTTGATCGAGAAGTCTGCGGAATACAACAAACCATTGGCACTGATATTCGTGGACTACGAGAAAGCGTTCGATACCATAAACCAGCAGAAAATGTTAAAAGCATTGACAGAATGCCGAATAGATTATCGCTATACTAACATGATAAAATATATCTACCACAACGCAACGGCTAGCGTAAGACTATCTGATCAACAAACAAATAAATTCTGTATACAGCGAGGAGTACGGCAAGGAGACACCATCTCACCAAAGCTGTTCACAACCCTTTTAGAACACAGTTTTAAGAAGGCAGATCTGAACGAATATGGTATCAACATAAATGGAGAGAAGCTCAGTCATTTGAGATTCGCAGATGACATCGTCCTTATAGCCGATCGTATGGATGATGCAATAATAATGTTGAACAAGTTATATCACGCTTCCTTAGAGGTCGGACTAAAGATTAACATCAACAAGACGCAAATAATGACTAATCTGGTGCTAAATCGTAATATTGTTCTTGATGGAATGAATATTGAGCAGACTGCATGTTATAAGTAATTGGGACATGAAATTCGATTGGGAAGAGATAACCAGACGTGCGAGCTCCCACGTCGCATAGGATTAGCCTGGGCAGCGTTTGGTAAACTGAGCTATGTATTTAAATCGGACTTATCCATATGCCTGAAAAGGAAAATCTTTGACCAGTGTGTATTGCCTGTACTCACTTATGCGGAAACATTAACACTCACAAAAAAGGTAGTGAACAAGATTCGCATAACTCAAAGGGCTATGGAGCGCCAGATGTTGGGTGTCTCCCTGAGGGACCGAATCCCAAACGAAGAAATACGTCGTAGAACAAAAACAGCGGACGCCGTCGAAAGAATCGCGTCGCTCAAGTGGAATTGGGCAGGACACGTCGCCAGATTGTCAGACAACCGATGGACAAAACGTATTGTCGAGTGGAGGCCACGAGAAGAAGCACTACGGAGCAGAGGACGACCACCAACCAGATGGGCTGACGATCTGAAACGTATTGTCGGCAACTGGATGCAAGCCGCACAAAACAGAGAAAGATGGAAAGAGCTGAGGGAGACCTATGTCCAGCAGTGAATGCGTACGGGTTGATGATGATGATGATGAATATAAATTATATATTAATAAACATATAAATAATAAATAAAAATATATTAATAAACATAATATGTTTATTAATTATATTTTTATAATATAATATATTTTATAATACCATCAATTTTCGTTGATTAGAACCGAATATGTATATCGTTGCTTTTATTTTGAAATTATGAATTCAGCTTCCGAAATATCGTAAATTTCAAAATAAATGTTGAAATTTTGTAAAATCGAACTTGCAAATCGCGTGCTTTTAAACCCTTCATATTTGGCTTATTTTTTAATTAATCGTCATTAATTCTTTTATCAAATCCTCAACCTTTAACTTTTTAAGCCGTGCATTTCAAATGTAATAATGATTATAAACAAGGCATCGATGAATCTTTGAAAAAAAAAAGAGTTAACTCGGTTAAAATAACAGAATTTGAAACAAAAAATTTACTTCCTACATGTTGATGCGTTTGAGTTATTTTAATATTTATTGGTTTAAAATCACAGAACTTTTGCAAACACATTTTACAATACATGGTTAATAAACTATTGTCCTTATTTTCACGCAAAATTACAGTTATTTATGCATTTAAAAAATATTAATTTTCAAAAAATCGATTTTTGAAGCTATTTTTGCAATATTTAAGCAACAGATTAAGAGAAATAACTTTACAGACTCTCAGTTTAAAGTATTTCCTCTTTTTTTTAGTAAAATTGTGATATTTTTCCATACAATTTGTTTATTACATACTGTTATCACCAAATTTATTAAAATTGTATCAAAAATTGTCTTGAGACAATCGGTGTTTTTTTTGTCTATTATCGAAAAAATGTATGTTTAATTGCATTGTTTAGGTACTACTTAATTGCACACTGTTCTTAACTTATAATATTAAAACAGACTTTACTTTTAGTTCGACTTATATCTGAGGTGTAACAAATTTAAAACGTTAAAAATTAATTTAGATTTAGTTTGTGATAGGATAGGTTATTTATATCAAAGGTATTTTCCTACAATATATTGATTAAAGTTTGCAATACACGATATTGTCAACTTTACAGAAGTAACTCTGGAAATAAGAAGCCAAAAAAATGACTAGTTACAATTTACATCAAAGTTTTCTATAGAAAATAAAAAAAAATAGATTTCCTACCTGTAACACTGACCATCGTTCTTTCAGCCCGTAGTTTTTGACATTTTACTACAGTTTAGTTTTTCAAACTCGTTAACGCTGTTTCACTTCCGCACTACATTTTAATCAAAATAATTTTGAAAATTCTGTAAACTCGCGAATTGCAAATTGCGCTCACTGTCAGAGATCGCACGCACAATACTCGGCTTCGGCTTATAATCTTGCGACGCTTTGCTGTGCAACTCCGGCAATTCTTTAGGGACGTCGAGGACACAACTGAAACTTGTACGAGTGCAAAGTGCTGAAGATAGAGGCTCGAGGATGAATGATTGGAGGATGGTGGATGAAGTGCGCCGACGGCAGCAGGATGACATACGATCCGATGGATGTCCAACTATCACAATTTTCTTTATGATTAATAATTATTATATATTTTTTTCTTCTAGGAAACATTATCAAATAAAAGAAAAGTATACTTCGGCTACTATGTTGGATTGATTTTTATAAACAATTATTTTTTTGATTTGTATAAATACTATTTTAGAATTAACTGTTTCGTCCACGACATAAATTAGGTGACTGCGATGAAGAATTTTGTTATACAAAGGGTCTAGTCGGTAAAGATAGTAAAAAATGCCAAGTTGTTTTATTGCGTAGGACTTGTTAATTTTTACAATATTTTTGGCGCGAAATTCAATTTTTTTAACTATTTTGAATTTTTTATGCAGTGTTTTTCCAAATAAGTGTGACAAACTTTAGGGGGTAATTCTACCTAAAAAATAATGACAGTTTGCTTGAAAATTTATATCCGTAAATGCTTCGTTGCCTAGATACAAATTCTTGAAATTTTTTACAAAATGACGATTTATTTATTGCTCTAAAACCAGTCGAGATATGCAAATCTAATTTGGTGGGTTTTAAGAGGTAGTTATTGCGCATTTTTGACTTACAATTAAGAATTTTATATTCACCATTGGCGCACACGGAAATTGTCTGAATTTTTTATAGAAAAAAATAGTAACCCTTTGAGATATTTCAAATTAAAAATAATTTTTTAATTCCTCGTTCAATTTGTGAAAAAAATAATCTACCTCTCCATTATTTTTTCCGATTCACCGATTTTAGACAAAAAATAAAATATTTTAAAGCTTACAAAATATTTAAACATTATATTTATATAAAAACATGTCTTAAACAAACAAGACCAGACCAGCATATCACGAGAATGAGCAGAGAGAATAGTCTCACTAATAAGAGATTCCATACCAAAAAGCAACCGATCAATAAGAAGAGTTGAAAGACTGATAAGTTTTGTAGACACTTGAATGAATTAATGAAGTGAATAAAAGTATATTAAAGTGTATAAATATATTTAACTTCCTTAACCCTTATCCGGGCAACACATTTTATTTACGTAACCGGGCAACTCGGGCCCATTGGGCCCACCAATGTTCTTGAATGTACTATTCATATTTACCCATATGTTTCTAATATTCTTTTTTGATTTTTTAATAAAGTTAAATTTAAATTGTCTAGATTAAAAAAAAGGTGCTACTATAGTATGCGGTCTACCTCGAGGGTGCGATCTACCTGAAGGATTTGCACAAAATAAAGAAATGCAAGAAACATTTCTAGAAAGAATATTTATTCACAAGTAATAAACATTTGGAGTAATAAACAACGGAACAAGTTGCTCATCTAATGTTATGGTTTTTACTAATAAATAGTATTTTTGAAAGTTTTGGTTGACTTGATTCCACACATCGCGTATTGCTGCTACTTTGTCGTTCCTTCTTCGTTCAGACTTCGTGTCCTTATCGTCAAATCGAACAAATCTTAGCATATTTTTAAATCGTTACCCAAGGTAGCTTTAAATATAGTAGGTCCATAAAGCTTACTCCAAAGTATATCTACATTATGGATTTTGGCTCTCATGTGCCCTGCAGTTAGTAGTACCTAGTCCAATAAAGGCATATATAGCTCTCTAGAGTCGCAATATTTCCAGTTCTCTATCCTCAAGACTTTTTCGGCTTCTTTATTTGTACACTTTACTATTTCGTTCACAATTTTTTCGTCCACAAACAAACAAAAGGAATCAACAGGATCATCTACACTTTGGACTAGGGGCTAACATTACTTTGTGCACTTTGCTTTTTATTATGTCACAGGATCGCATACGTTCTGTCTATTGTGATTGATTCGTCCAGTTAATTCCATCCTTAGTTTCAACAACTACACACTCTGAAATCTGGGAACTTGTAGCTACACATTATTTTTCATTGTCAGTCGATACTACTTGCTGATCATTCTCTTCACTTGCTTCCGAAAGATAATCTTCAATTTCAGAGTCACTTTCAATGCCACCTACTTTAGGAGATTCTTCATCATCGGAATCCCATAAATTATTAGCAATATCTTGCAGTTCTGCAGCTGATAATGGTTTTCGGGATATTTTATTCGCACTATCTACTTTCACTGTAATTCACTATAATTTTAGGAGCTTAGTTGTCGACACCAACATCGATGTCAAACGACTGATAGCAAATGCATTATTTATTTCAAAATATGTATAAGTACCTACCTAACAATATTATTGCATTTCAACAAAGATTACCAGTTTTTAAAATTCATTTAGAATAGATATAACACCTATTGTAAGAATCTCTTTGATGTTCCCATCAAAGAGGCGTTACGTTGTTTGTTGCAGTTAAAGTTTAACTTTATTATCAGATTTCTGGATTCATACAAGTCGTTTAGATAATCCACAAAAACATTACCTGACTGCCAGATTAACTTCTGTAACAAAGATTTAGACTTCTGGTATAAATACAAATAGGGTCCAACGGGCCCGTGTTGCCCCTTTACGTGACAAAATCCTTTCGGAGCAATAATTACAAAAATGATAATGAATATTTTAAATAGCTCATGACTATTTTGAAGGAGACATACTTCTAAACAAATTCAGTGATGCATAAAATTCAACAAAAATTTTTCTATCAGTTTGTGATAAAAGAATAATTGGAGTCTCGGGCCCGTTGGACCCACCTTGCCCGGATAAGGGTTCTAAGCGCTTTCGACAAAAATGTCATCTTCATAACTAATTCTACAATAAAAGTTAAACTAATGAGCAAAAAGATGTCTAATTACAAAGTTTTTTAACTTACGTCAAAGTATAAAAAGTACCATTACTTGGAGTTGTGAGTGTTGCTTCCATTGCAGCAGACAAAATTTCTTAATATGATGCAGATACTTACAACTCCAAGTAGTGGTACTTTTTTATACTTTGACGTAAGTTAAAAAACTTTGTAATTAGACGTCCTTTTGTTTATTAGTTTAATTTTTATTGTAACATTAGCTCTGAAGATGGAAATTTTGTCGAAAGCGCTTAGCTAAGGAAATTAAATATATTAACACACTTTAATAAACTTTTCTTCGCTTCCTGATTCAATAGGAAGACCTTTAAAAAAGTGACGAGCCACGTGACAGTCAAGATCTTAGCTACGAATACAAGCTGAAAAAATCGATAAAGGGCACGCCAAGAGGCATATTATAAGAAGAATAATGAGAAGAAGAAGAAAAAAAAAGAAGAATATGACACATAGAAAGAAGAAGAAGAACGAAAAAAAAGGAAGAACAAGAAAAAAAGAAGAAGAAAAATAAGAAGAAGAACTGCAAAAATTGAGTATTGAGATAATAGTTGCGTCTGCCGGTACAGTGGACAAATTGTCGCCGACCATTTTTAACCGCGCTTAATATAAATAATACCGTTAATAGATAAATATACAAGGTACATTTACTTTTAATTAACATTAATAACTAATTATTAAATTATTCTAGGTAAATATACCTTGTATATTTATCTATTAACGGTATTATTAATTTATATCATTTTAAAGTGCGCATGCGTTTTGCTGTTAATTTTCGCCGACTAGTCGCCGACAGGCACCCGCGAACGCATTTTATAATTGTTAAAATTAATAGTTACCGTAGAAATTTATTCATAAAGCAGAGTACATAACTAGGATTTGTGATAAAAAATATTGATAAAATTAAAATGAAAAATTTTACAAAGGCAGACAGTTGCAATTTTCTTGTCCGCTATTTAGGGGAGTGCATGTAGATTTTCACTTCGCAAAAAATCAAACAAGATAAAACTTTTTGTAATTTCATTAAGAAATGTTTAATAAACAACATATCAAAAAGTTCTACTCGAGAAGTGGGTGCTTCTTTTTTATTAAACAAATGAACTACGAAGTTTGATGTTTTTTTTTAAATAACTCCGAAAATATAAATTTTAGAACAAAACTGACTTGACCATTGAAAAATTCAGAAAATTTTCCAAAAAAAAAAGTTATATAAAGAATTTTCTAAAATTAAATCTGTATCTTCTATAGTTTTTTATTTATAACGCTAAAGTCACCCTTCTCACAAACATTGGCGCACTGTAAACTAGCGTACGGCGAAGTGCACGGTTGAGTAATTTTAATGTATATCCTTAACTAATGGATCAAATGAAATTTTACAAATTGAACTTAAAAGAAGAAAAATTAAGCTATCTTATGGTTATAATAAAAAGAAATAAAATATATGGGCATAAGTACGGTGGGGGCGGAAAATGAGCCTTACATGGATTTTGTTTAAAAATTATTTAAAATTGTGTAACTAATACAATTTTTCTTATAAAACCCTCAATTCTGCACAACTTGCCTCTCAAGCATCGTACTAAATGATATTTTATTGAAAAATAATCTCAAAAATTTAATTCAAATGATATGACGCCTTAAAAATGTAATTTTTGAAATCTTCTTAGTTTTATAGAATTACCACCATTTTAAGACGGTATTACTCAAGTTTAAACAGATCTATTACAGTTTTATAATTGTTTTTTTAAATCTTAGGATGCAATCTTTATAATGCAGTAAATTATTTTACTTTAAACATGAAACAGACTATTTCTTTTTAAGAAAATTAAGAAAGATAACAAAAATAATACAAAAACCGAAAATTACCAGCTAAAAAAATGTTTATATAAAGTGATCAAAACTTTTTTCTGTAAAACTTACCTAAAAAACATTTAATAATAAACTTCAACAATAATAAATGTTCAGAAAAAAAATTTTTTTAGCTCTTATACATTATGTCTGCGTAACTTTAATGCTATTGATAACTTTTTTATTATCAGTTTTACGACAAAAAGTTATTCTTTATAAAATACTCTGCATCGTATAAAATCTAAGATTTAATTATCAAATATCAAATTTAATAAATTTTATACGAAGTATGTCAAAAATATGAATTTCACTCAATAGTATAGTATCGTTAAATTTCACAATATCGAAAATTGTTATTAAGAAAAGTTGTTTGGAATTAAAAAATTTGTTTTAGTGTTTAATTACATCCTTCTAATTAAAATATTGTGAGTAATAAAAACACTTAGAAAAATTCATGTTTTTTACATACCTCGTATAAAATTATAAAAGTTAAATATCTGATGGTTTATCTTAGATTTTAGACGAGGGAGAGCATTTTATGAAGAATAATTTTTTTTTCGTAAAAGTGATAATGAAATAGTTATCATAATTGTAATAAAATGATGATGAGTATCCGTAATTTGAGAAAAAATTGAAAATTTTTTCCGATTAGAATAATGTAATTGTATATTTAAACATAGTTTTTAATTTCAAACAACTTTTCATAATAGCATTTTTTGATATTCTGAAATATAAAGGTACTTTACTCTTTAACGAAATTCATATTTTTGACATAACTCGTATAAAATTGATAAAATTTGATATTTGATGAATGCGTTTTAGATTTTTGACTATCCAGAGGATTTTATGAAGAATAACTTTTTTTCGTAAAACTGATAATAAAAAAGTTTTCCATGTGCTTCCTAGCTAGGCAGACATACTGTGTAAGAGCTTCTGTATAAGAATTTTCAAATTGCAATGCCATATTCGGATTCGGTATAATCAAAAACAAAATAGAAACATATTTGATCAAAGTGAAATGATGAATTTAACGATATTTTTAAAATTATTAATACCAAACAATTTTTATTGTTTATACAATTAATAAACAATTAGCGGCCAAATCCGAGAGTAGAACTTTTTACTTTAACATGTATATAAAGTAACAGAGAAAGTTTTAGAAAAATGTAAGCTTGTTTGAATTTTTCCGAAACAATGAATGTTTTCGTTCTAATTGCACTCCCCTAATTTAACGATAAAAATATACTAGGCAAAGCAATAAAGCACTAGAATTGGCCTTACCTCCGAAGAAAAAACGACAAGACGGATCTTAATAATTCTTTCAGGAAACTTTGTGATCTCTGACCATGAGATAATAATTGAAATAATGCATAAAAAATACATTCTTAAAGTGCATCTCAAACAGATAATAAAAAAATTCAGAACTCGTTAACTATCGGCGGAAATGAGTTCAATTTTGTTATTCAGGAGTTTTTGGGGTAGCTGAAAACGAATATGATGTCGTAAGTGATCTCCTGAGTACCTGGTGCCCAGGATACCTACTGTTTACCTCGTTTTGTGGAGATTTCGGCAAGTTCATTAAAAAATTAGTCAAAAATCATTACTCGGGAGTTTTTGGAGTCGCCAACAAAGAATATGATATTGGAAGTGATCTCCGGAGTACCTGGTGCTCAGGGTACCTACTGTTCACCTCGTCTTGGGGAGTTTTTTGCAAAAAATGTATTAAAAAATTTTTAGGATTTTGCCTAAAAAGATTTTAGGCAGCTTTACTAAAAAATTAGTTAAAAATCATTACTCGCGAGATAAATAGTAGGTACCCTGGGCACCAGGTACTTCGGAGATCACTTTCGATGTCATATTCCTCGTCAGCGACCCCAAAAACCCGCTAAGTAATGATTTTTGACTAATTTTTTAATGTATTTGCCGGAAACTCCAGAAAACGAGGTAAACAGTAGGTACTCTGGGCACTAGGTATTCGAGAGCTCACTTACGATGTCATATTCGTCGTTAGCGACCCCAAAAACCCCCAAGTAATGATTTTTGACCAATTTTTTAATGAATTTGCCGAAAGCTCCAGATGACGAGGTAAACAGAAGGTATCCTGGAGATCACTTGCGACATCATATTCGTTTTCAGCGACCCCAAAAACTCCTGAATAACAAAATTTAACTCATTTCCGCCGATAGTTAACGAGTTCTGACTTTTTTTATTGTCTAATTGAGATGCACTTTAAGAAATGCATTCTTTATGCAGTTTCTCAATATTATCTCATGGCTAGGGGTCACAAAGTTTCCTGGCGCATTCACGAATCGAATGTAAAAAGAATTATTATGATCCGTCTTGTCGTTTTTTTTTTCGGGGGTTCAGTGCTTTATTGCTTAGACTATTCTTTTTACGGTCTTATGCACGGTCTTTACTACCAATTTACGGTCTTATGTAAAAATAAAAGAACTATACTTAGATTCACAATCAAGATGCAGTAGAAATAAACAAACCATGATACGTTAAACGCTACTAAGAGCACTCCCAAATCATAATTTACAATGTATACCGAGAGGATCTAAATTATGGAATAAATTCATTTCCGAAATCCCGAAACAGGTCGATTTTTATTTTCAAATTACAATTTTTTGGCATATATTTCATACTAGTGACCTCATCCATCTGAGCGTGGTGACGTAATCGATAATTTTTTTAAATGGGAATAGGGGTCGTGTGGCCTCATTTCAAAGGGTGTTCAATTCACTATACAGTAATATAAACATTAATATCATTATTTATACATGGTGGCCAAAATAATAACTTTTTGAATTAAATTAATTGACGAAAAAATAAGAATATATGCAATTTATTTAACTTAAAATACATTCTACCGCCGTCAAAAAATACAAAAAAAATGTTTATTTGGCAAATAAACATTGCTTTCGCTTAAATCAAATGCTCAAACTGCCAAGAAATATTTGGGAGGCTGTTTGTGATTTAATTTAAGCGAAAAGAAATGTTTATTTGAGAAATAAACATTTTTTTTCTATTTACTGACAGCCGTACAATGTATTTTGAGTTAAATAAATTACATACATTCTTCTTTTTGCGTCAATTAATTTAATTCAAAAATTATTTTTTTGGTCACCCTGTATAAATAATGATATTATCGTTTATATTACTGAATTTAGAATTGAACACCCTTTCAAATGAGGTGTCATACAACCCCTATTCCCATTTAAAAAAATCATTGATTACGTCATCACGCTCAGATGGATGACGTCACTAGTATGAAATATATGCCAAACAATTTTAATTTAAAAATGAAAATCGACCTGTTTCAGGATTTTTCTCCAAAGTCGTCCATTTGAGAGAAAATGAATTTATTCCATAATTTAGATCCTCTCTGTATGTCATATCCCGGCGAAAAGTCACTAACTGACATTTTGTGAAAAAACTCATTAACTTCACAGATCGAATGAAATGCATTATATCTTTCTATTATAAAAGTCACTACTTGCTGAATGTGTTACTAAATGACTATTTCTGTGTGTTGAAAAATCACTAACCCGTTAATACAGAAAATATTAAGCAGCCAAAAATACCTAAGTGACTTAGTAACTTTTTACATACGAATAAATTAGAGAGTAATAAAGTTGAGATATACGTTAAAACTCATTAATTTCACTTAGCGACTTTTTCCAGAATAATAAACCACTGCTGTGTTTGATTTTACTCTTCAATTTCTCAGTTATTGATATGCAGTTAGTGAGTGAACACGTATTATTTTGCTAAAAAAATATTCCTTGGTGACGTTACTTGTTAGTATTGTTATAACAACTGATTGTTGAAGTTTAATAGGTAAAATTATTTAATTCTGTTGGGAATAATGAGAATAAAACTCTAAAGAAAGTTTTTTCTCGATGTAGAAAAGCTGATCCCCCTAAATGGTCAAAAAATATTGAGAAGAATAATAAGTTTAACTGTTTGCCCTATAAAACAACGAAAGGTATAAAGCCAACAAAGATCCCAAAACGAGTAAACTGTCGATCCTGTAAATTTAAATGTAGTCAAACTTTTTCGGAAATGGATAGGATAGTGGTCTCTTTCTAATTATAAAAGACAGAAAGATTTCATTTTAAAAATGGTTCAAACAAAAGAAACGGCAAGACCTTTGGCAAATGTTTCAAATAATAAAAAGAGAAAGTGCAGCAGATCATACTTTCTTATAAGCAATGACAAGAAATATCGAGTCTGTCTGAATTTCTTTCAAAAAACTCTTAATATTAGTAACGGTCCGATTAATAAAGACTTTGAAGGTTCTAACGATGGTGTTTTTACTGCAGAAGATAGACGAGGTAAAAAATCTCCTCATAATAAAATTAAACCCGAAGATGTGGCTTTTGTGAAATAACACATCGAGATTTTTCCTACATCAGAGTCTCATTATTGTACGAAAAATACTCACAGACGTTACTTAGATGAAAAATGGTTTATTAGAAAAATGTTTTCCTCTTATACTGTCCCATGTAACGAGAATAATTGAATTCCGGTGACTCATTCAAAGTAGGTACAGAAAATTTTTTTGCGAATGTTACAATTTTTCATTTTTCGTGTTGAAAAAGGATCAAGGTACCCTCTGTAATAAATTTAGAGACGCAAAACGAATAGATTCTATAACACCTGAATTAGAACAAAAATAAAATTCCCACTTAGAAAGAAAAAAGCAGGCCACAATTGCTAAAGAAGAAGATAAGGTCCGATCTGAAAATGATCCCTCATTTATGTCTGCAACGCTTGACTTCTAGCATATTGCATGCTGTGGTCTGAGGTGAACGGTAGAAGAGGCAGCAATGAAATTTATACAGCTTTAATGCAGTGAATTAATGGACTTCCAAAGAATATTACAGAACTTTCATTATTTTCAGACACTTGTGGGGGTCAAAATCTCAATCAGCACATATCTGCGCTCCTGCCAGAGGCGGCCCGTCAGGGTAGGCAAGGTAGGCGCCGCCTACCATCTTCAAATGTAGTACAATAATATAAATTATTAATATAAATTACTTATTTCAAAATTGTAATTTATCAATTTGGACACAATATCTACAATAAAATAGCAAAAATTATCCAAATTATTTTTAAAAATATCCAAAAAATTTTCTCCGTAGTTATAATTATTGTACGCTCCTTGTAGTATCAGTAGTACTGTGTAGATTCTATATTCTCCTTGGTCAGGCACTCGGGAACGTAGCCTGAAATAGAACGACGCCAACACCGCATTAACGTGCGATCTCTCTCTGTTTACGCGAGCAGGCCTGTTGCAGGTCTGCTCGTAGCGACCGTATTCTACGATTTTGAACGGGCGGATAGGCACAGAGTCTTATAGCCGGACCTACAAAATTTTATCAGTTGCTTCTCTTGTGTCTTGTGAAACTGTTTTAAAATAATTGTTTTTTGATTTTGGCTGTTATTAGTAGGTTAAGTATTGAATAAAACTAGGTAGGACAATTTAAATTTGTTTATGAAAACTGAATAATGTGTTACTAGATTATATAGATAATTAAAAATTTAAAGCGAGGTTAATTGTTAACTTATCAATTTATTCGAATAGTAAATTATTATTTGATACATAAATAAAATAAGTAATATTTGACGTTGTTGAAACGTAGGTGTGTTAGTTTTATTGGTGGAAAAACTTTAGTCATCGAATATGAATATTTTAAACGATGTAATATGCAATTTGATTGAGACGCCTTTTTCAAGGCGCCAAAATCAAGAAAGATTAGTAATTATTTCAATGGGCCGGCCTTTACAAAATTTAACAATTGTATCCACAGATAAGACAAAAGACAATCAACCATTTTCGAGATCGTTTAAAACAATATGGTATGAAAATCATAAATGGCTAAGCGGAAGTTATTTTAAAAATTCACTTTTCTGTTGGCCTTGTCTGTTGCTGTCAAATTTGAAGCAAAATGTTTGGGTGATTCAGGGATATTCAGATTTGAAAAATTTATCAGCTAGTGTAAAAAAACATGAATCTTCGAAAGAACATTTAAACAATTGCTTAGATTTAAAACGGTTAGAAAAAAATAAACAAACTACTGACAGTGCTTTCGCTGGACATATTTCTCTATCTAATAAGATATATAATGAAGAAGTTGAAAAAGATTGAAGAAGTTGAAGAAATTGATGTTACAATTCTTTTAGCAAAACAAGAACTTATATTTCGCGGTCGTGATGAGAGCCATAATTCTTTAAACATGGGTAATTTTAAAGAAATTTTTAATTTAGTAGTTAAACGCGATCAGGAAATCCAGGATCATGTTAAAAAATAGAAGGGGTGTTCACGGGTTTGTCAAAAACAATACAAAATGATTTAATAGATTGTCTTGTCGATTATGAAATTTCAACAGAAATTAATGAAAGTCAATTTTTTTCTATACTAGCTGACAATACTACTGATATAACCGAAAAATCACATGTACTTTAACAATCCGTTTTGTTAAAAAAGTTGGTCAGGTAACAGAAAGATTTTTAGCGATTTTTGATGTTAGCGATAATAGATTTGCAGACGCTCTATATAGATTAATTTCAAACGTGCTTGAGCCATATGATTACAAAAATAAATAAATTGCTCAATTTTACGATGGTGCAAGTGTAATGGCTGGCTCTTTAAACGGATTACAATCAAAAATTAAAGTAGATGCTCCAAAAGCAATTTTTACACATTGTTGCGCTCATAGATTACATTTAGTATTGCAAGACGGCTCAAAATGTATTACAAATTGTAGGATATTTTTTGTCGCCTACCCGAAGTATATGTGTAGCCTACCCGCATACTGAGGTCACGAGCCGCCACTGGCTCCTGCTGTATTTGATCCAAACTACTCATGTTGAAATCATAGAGCAGAAATACCTAGAATCCGGCCATCCTTTCATGGAAGTTGAAAGCATGCATAGTGCCATTGAAAACTGAGGTCACGAGCCGCCACTGGCTCCTGCTGTATTTGATCCAAACTACTCATGTTGAAATCATAGAGCAGAAATACCTAGAATCCGGCCATCCTTTCATGGAAGTTGACAGCATGCATAGTGCCATTGAAAAGGAAAAAAGGCATGTGTCTGTTAGTTCTGTTATGGAGTGGATGAACATAATAAAAAAGGGCAAGATCAAACAGAAACAAAAGCTCCAACAATCCCCACCATGTCAAATAGCTGCATTTTTCTGATATCTTGGATCTAAAATTCCCTCAAAACGCACAATTAAACATTGTCTGAAAGATGAGAATGGTAACATAGTCAGATGGCTTGAAATCAAGTCTTTGAGAGAAGAAAAAGCCAATCCAGACATAATAAAATTTCGCTACAGTCACACATTGTACTGAATGTACGTGGAAGAGGTCGGAAAAATTGTGTGAATGAGATTAAAGCTTACAATCAACTGCTGCCTATTAGTAACCAGAAAAAGTTGGACTTGATGAAGTTATGTAAAAAAAGAAATTATACCAGAGGAACTGCATGGATTGTATGCTTCTCTACCAACAGCCAATAATAATATATCAGATACAATAACCGAGCCAGCCGTTCAGGATAACGAAGAAGAGGAACTTTTATGATATTTTTTTATTATAACTTATTACGATGTATTATGTAATAAATATAATAATATGTAATAATTATGTTATTATGTAATAAATAGTTATTACCATAATTCATTATTGTTGTTTATGCAAAAAATCACTAACTGATAGTATTGCACAAAATACATAGCAGAGTAAATTCAAAGTATTTGTAACTTCAGACTAATACATATAAAAGTAGTAAATACACCTTAAATCAGTTTGTGATCGAAAATTTTAAAAACCTGATTTATAGCGAAGATTTTATATTTAACTTCAAATATCTCCATAACAATAAAATGTTAGTTAGTGACTTCTCGCCGGGATATGACGATATGTACCGGGTGTCCCAATAAGAATGGCTCTCGGCCATATCTCAGGAACGGTTTATAGTAGAGCTTTGAAATAAAAAAATTTATAACAAAAGTTGCCTCAGGAAAAGCCTGGAAATTATTTTCATAATTATGGGTCCACCGCTAGAGGGCGTAATTGAATATCAAAAATAAAAAAATCTAAATTTTACAAAATTTTCCTAATGAAGGGGCACTGGAAATCCGATTATTGTATTCTTGATCAAATTCTGCGCATATTTGATTTAACAAGTTTAACTCTGTCTTTGTAAATAAGAGGGGGGGTGAGTGGGAACCTTGTTATGAAAAAATGGCTGTAAGTCCGGTTCTGCTTAATCAAATTTTGAAAACTGGCTCTTGTTGAAGACAGATCTTTTTCTTCAATGTAAGCGTGTTAATTTTGAACCATCCTGATAAGTAATAAGCCAGCTGGGAGGCGTTATTTAATTTTTTTCAGAAATCTAGTTTTCTTTGGAAAATATTAAATACAAGTATGCATTTTTAATCATACTTTATAAAATTAGATTAAATTAGCAATAGAATAGCGAAAACCGCATGTCGATACCTTTTTTCTATCTCAAGATATCTCGAGAAACGTGTAAATTTTATACATAACTGTTACTATCACCGGTAAACTAAGTTAATGAAAAGTAGTGTGCTGTGGAAAAAAAAACAAAATAACATTTTCCAGATGTCAACGTATAAAAATATAATTAATTAAAACAACAATATAAAGAGAAACAATACTATTAAAATTAAATATAACACAGAACAAAAAAAACTACTTAGTGACGACCTAAATATTCAAATTGTTGCCCATCATACACTACTCTAGAATACATTATCCAGAGAATACTAAACGCCATTCAAAGCATATCGAGAGCAGAAATTGAGACTGCTGTTCAATCTACTCTTGAAAGAGTTGTTTGCAACGAAAATGATGGGCAAAAATTTGAACGATTATGTCATAACTAAATAGTTGTTTTTATTTCTTTGTAATAGGGCTTTTCAACGCTTCTCATTTATTTCGAGCCTCTGTCATATGCCGTATAATCCGTGTATAATATTGATATACGAGATATGAACGAGGCTCCAAACAAATGAGAAGCGTTGAAAAGACCTAATATACGTTGACAGCTGGAAAATGTTTCTTTGTTGTTTCCATAGCACACTACTTTTAATGAATTTCATTTACCGGTGACAGTAACAATTATGTTTTTAAATTTACACGTTTTGTAAGATATCTCGAGATAGAAAAAAGGTATTAACATGCGGTTTTCGCTATTCTGTTGCTAATTTTGTCTAATTTTGTAATATGGTGTTAAGAATGCATGTTTGTATTTAATATTTTCCAAGGAACACTAGATTTCTGAAAAAAATTAAATAACGCCTTCTAGCTGGCATATTACTCATTAAGTTGGTTCGAAATCATAACTTTTACATTGACGAAAAAGATCTGTCTTCAACAAGACCAAGTTTGCAAAATTTGATTAAGCAGAACCGGACTCACAGCCAGTTTTTCATAACAAGGTTCCCACTCACCCCCACCTCTTATTTCTAAAGGTAGACCTAAACTTGTCAAATCAAATATGCGTAGAATTTTATGAAGAATACGACGATTGGATTTACAGGGCCTCTTCATTAGGTAAATTTTGTAAAATTTGGATTTTTTAATTTTTGATATTTAATTACGCCCTCTAGCGGTGGTCCCACAATTATGAAAATAATTTCCAGGCTTTTCCTGAGGCAACTTTTGTTATAAATTTTTTTATTTCAAAGCTCTACTATAAACGGTTCCCGAGATATGGCCGAGAGCCATTCTTATTGGGACACCCGGTACATTATTGTAAATCCCAAATCATGATTTCCAAAGTTTATACATTGTAAATTATGATTCGGGAGTGCTCTTAGTAGCATTTAACCTGTCTTGGTTTATTTAGTTCTACTGCATCTTGATTGTAAATTTAGTATAGAGATTTATACCTTTTTTAGACAATTTTAATCGTAGCTTAAACCAGATTTACAGATCAAATGCATGTTACCTTATGTGTGGTAACATTACAATATGTGGTAATATTAATATCAAAATATCTAACAGTGATCGCTTTAAATTGCTTAAATGTCTATCAGCCTATAACATACTGGTAGGGGAGCAAAGTATGCTAAATGTGCAGTCACTCGAGCGGTATGGGGACCTATTGGGTTGTGAAGAGTAGGTCCTAAAACCAAAAAAAGTTAAGTAAAGTTTTCCATTTTAGTGGGAGCTTGCCATTTTTTAATTTAGTTTTCCATTTCCAATAATGGTTTTTTCCGATTGTAACGCCATCTATGCATAATTCGAAAAAATATTTCGAATAAAAGTTACTTATTTTTTCATAAGGAATCCAAATCTGCAATAAAAAATGGGGGCTCCTATTTAAGATTTTAAAGTAGCCCCCACTCCACCTCCGTGGGGGGTCGTGTTTGGTGCCATTCGATATATTTTCCAAAAATATTAAATAAGTGTATTTAACAGTTTTTCGATCTGAATTTCATTTCGTGAAATATCGCGGGATTCGTATTTAAAATATTAAATTTACCCCCCACCCCTCTTCGTGGGAAGTCGTATTTGTTGTCATTCGATAGATTTTTAAAAAAATATTGAGAATTAATTTTTTAGTTTTTCGATCTGTCATTCATTTCGCGAAATATTCGCTTTTTTCTTGTGAAACTTTGGGACTAACCCATTTCCTTACACCCGGCTCAAATTGTCAGATTTTTTAAATATACACTCTTTTGCGTGTACTTAACTTACCTTATCTTAATCTGACAATTTCGGGTTTTTTTTAGGATAGATTTTTTTTTTCGGGCCCCCCTTAACGAACTCCCCTGTGTTAAGAGCCAATATATGGTAGATGTACATCTGCAGGATACCAGGTTTCTCCCCATATGATAATCTGACGCGCTCGAGTAACTGCAAAAATCCCCGCTTGGGCTCCCCTACCATACACATTAATCTTAAAAAATGGATTAGCATTTTATAGTGGCTCACTGGATTAGCATACAGCAGCATCACAATAATTGATAATTTTTTGTCTACTTTTTAATTCAGATATTCGTGTGTGGTTGACAACACTATCTCCGTTTTAATCGAACTAGAAATCGAAATGTCAGTTTTTTGCCAGAAGAGACATTTTACCAATAACGCGATATAGTCCATTTACTCACGGATTTTGCTGTAAATTTTAAAGAACCGCTTGGATTGACATGATATTTGGCATACACATAACTGGCATAACAAAGCAAAAGTGATATTATGTCGATGTGTGGTGTTGCCCCGGGGGTGAGTTTCGTCCCTTCTCGTTTTCCTCGATTAGAAATTGAGGGAAAGAGAGATACAGCAAAACCGAGAAGAAAAGACTATATGGCAGAGTGGCAAAAAATGGAGTAATTTCATAAAGCAGGTTTTTACCTGCGTTTCAAACCAAAGTAACGCACATAAAAAATTGTAGGTTAGAAACAATTATTTGGTTAAAATATTATATTTAAATAATTAAAAAAAACATAAATTTAATATTTTTTGACCTAACGTCGAAATGCAGAAAATATGACAAGATTGTAATCATTTGATTACAGTCTTTGAAACATTGGATATTTTTGAATTAATAAAAAACACTTCTTGCCACTCCGGCAGTCCAATTGTGCATGTTACTTGCACTCATATTTACGCTCGCCTAACACGTGCATGGCGCTCAAAATTATTACTTAAAAATAACAGCTTGGTAATAAAATAATGACAAAAATTTCTTCGGGATCTTGTAGGGACGCATTTAACTTTTAATTAGTCACTTTTTGACTTTCATAATAATAACTTTTAACCAAGTTATTAAGCCTTGAAAATCGCCATTTTTCGTTTTTTTTTTCAATTTTAAATTGCTTATAACTCGAAAACGATCAACTTTAGAGAAAAACTATAGGAAACCTTTTTTATCCAGAATGATTCAAAAAACCTACAAAAAAATTTTTCGGGCCAAAAATATTGATTTCTGCAATTTGATTTACAAAAAGTGTTAAAAAAAATTTGGCCCACTTTTCACGTGGGCGACTTCTTGAACCTTATTCTGGGATGTCTCACGAATATAATTATGCAAAAAAATCTCATGGGAATATTGTTCCCAACGAACCTGTCGTTTTCGACTTGTCTAAATGCTACTAGGAGCACTCCCGGATCATAATTTACAATGTATACATATATGTACATTGTAAATCCCAAATCATGATTTCCAAAGTTTATACATTGTAAATTATGATTCGGGAGTGCTCTTAGTATAATTACACGTCTCTTGCTTTGTTTAGTTCTACTGCAACTTGATTGTAAATTTAGTATAGAGATTTAAACATTTTTAAGACAATTATGATCGTAGCCTAATCCAGATTTACAGATCAAACGTATGTTACCTTATGTGCTGTTTCACATTATAAGAATTTCGACCGTGCGATGGTTAAAATCTACATAGTGGCTCGAGCAATCATATGGAATCTTTCTCCCATCACCGCTTGAAACATTCGGTGAAGGGAGAAAGATTCCATATGATTGCTCGAGCCACTATATAAATTTCAACCATCGTACGGTCAAAATTCTTATAATGTGAAACAGAGCTATCTGTGGTAACATTACAATATGTGGTAATATTAATGTCACAATATCTAACAGTGATCGATATAAGTTGCTTAAATATCTATCAGCAATAACATACACATCAATCTTATAAAATGGATTAGCATTTTATAGTGGCTCACTAGATTAGCATACAGCAGCATCACAATAATTGATAATTTTTTGTCTACTTTTTAATTCAGATATTCGTGTGTGGTTGACAACACTATCTCCGTTTTAATCGAACTAGAAATCGAAATGTCAGTTTTTTGCCAGAAAAGACATTTTACCAATAACGCGATATAGTCCATTTACTCACGGATTTTGCTGTAAATTTTAAAGAACCGCTTGGATTGACATGATATTTGGCATACACATAACTGGCATAACAAAGCAAAAGTGATATTATGTCGATGTGTGGTTTTGCCCCGGGGGTGAGTTTCGTCCCTTCTCGTTTTCCTCGATTAGAAATTGAGGGAAAGAGAGATACAGCAAAACCGAGAAGAAAAGACTATATGGCAGAGTGGCAAAAAGTGGAGTAATTTCATAAAGCAGGTTTTTACCTGCTTTTCAAACAAACCTAACACACATAAAAAATTGTAGGTTAGAAACAATTATTTGGTTAAAATATTATATTTAATAATTGAAAAAAAAATTAATTTAATATTTTTTGACCTAACGTCTAAATGCAGAAAATATGACAAGATTGTAGTCATTTGATTACAGTCTTTGAAACATTGGATAATTTTGAATTAATAAAAAACACTTCTGGTTTTTTATTTTCTAATAGTAATAATAGTACAGTGGAGCCCCGATAAGTCGGCCCCCAATAACCCGGAAGTCCGGCTAACCCGGACCGATTTTTATCAGACAAACAGTTCAACAATAAAAATGTATGTAATATAATATTTGAGAGATAATGGGTATTTGTGTAATTTGAACTACATTACCAGAGAACGGCAGTTCTCGCCAGTGTTCAGGAAAAGACTCACCCATTCATATGTCAACCATCCATTTTGGCAATTACTCAAAATTTCAACCTACGAATTGCGCCAATAACTGAGCGTTTGTAGAAGGACTCTAAGCGAATCTAACGGTGTATACCTCATATCCGGGAAAATTCGAATTTTTAAGTTATAGAAAAACGGTTTTTCAAGCTCAATAATTCCTGTAATAGCTTCAGTTATCATACTTTACCTTAGATTCATCAGATACTACTTGTCAATAAGTTTCAAACTCATGTTTAGTGTTCAAAATCGGTTAAGCCGTTTAGAAGTTATTAAACCACAAAAGTATAATCCAATTACCGATTATTCCCTAAATGGTTTATGTAGTTGTGGTGGTTACGACGCTAAATTTGATCTGGCAACGGGCAATTCGAGTTCATTTACCGGCCATCCCAATATTTTTTTTTTAAATCTATTTCGAATAGAAAAAAATCTAGTGTACATTCGATGGACACTAGATTATTTGGGAGATAATGCGACAAAGGCGACTATTTATAAAGCTTAACGTGTAATCGAGAAACATTGCCTTTAACATCATACATTTAATTTATAAATAACTTTGAAAAACTCCTGATACAAGAATAAAAAAACCGCTAAACGCCGTAAAAATGAGTGGCGCATACAATATTCCAGCTTCAAAAGATCTGATATGAATATTACGTGGCGCGAAAATGTATTTTCATTTTGATGCAAAACAAAATTCTAGTTATATTTTAAAACATTTTTTCATAATATTTGCTAAATTTGAACGCGCCACAAAAGAGATTTGATACAGTTTTGAATTTTGAAACTCTTTTGTGGCGAGTTTACTTCAAATTTAGCAAACATTGTGGAAAAATCTTTTAAAATAAAACTAGAATTTTTTTTGCATCAAAATGAAAATACATTTTTGCGCCACGTAATATTCATATCAGATCTTTGTAGCTGGAACATTGTATGCGACACTCATTTTTACGGCGTTTAGCGGTTTTTATTCTTGTATTATATACGATAGTAAAAATGACTCATGGCACACGGCGTTCATTGTCATGTTATCGCAAACAACAGGAGCTGTAGTATTTCTTTAATTATTTCAAACTGTCTTAGCATTGTTTAAAAAAGACTAATGCCTGGTTACACCAACAGATCTTGGGCTCCAGCTTAGCTAAGCTCTACTTATAGATAGGGTCTCCTTGAGTATCACTTACGTTGCACCATAATTTTAGATTCTTACCGTATTATAAATTATATCTATTATTATATTATGGTATTCTTTTTGTAATATGTTATAATTATATTATATTAATTCTTATGATATTCTCGACTTAAGGTTAAGACCTGTTGGTGCAACTGGGCATAAAACACTTAAAAAATTATTTTTTAAACATCGGTCTTAGTCTTTACTGTTATTAAACAACATATAACATCGTTGCGATTTATTGAGACCGTATTGTGTGTAGTACAGTCGTATTGTTCGCTTCCGTTCTGTAATCGTTCGTAAATATATTCAGATTTTTTGCCTACGTAATGGCAACACAACGTAAAAATATTGTATACCCTATTCCACGAACATACGCCTGTTTTGGATTACTTCGACAACGAATATTTTACTGTGCAAAATAAGAAGAACGAAAGTAAATTGCAAATTATATTGTTGTTTATTGGAATAATTATTAGCACCTTTTACTTTCGTACTTCTTATGTTGCACAGTAAAATATTCGTTGTCGAAATAATCCAAAACAGGCGTATGTTCGTGGAATGGCCCATAGTGACAATGGAAAAGAAACTAGAAGCATTAGGTAGAATTAATAAAGGCGAATCTTTAAAAACTATTGCAGCATCATATGGTGTCGGTACATCTATAGTATCGGATTGGAAGAAAAATAGAACTAAAATCGAAGAATTTTGTTTCAAAATGATAACAAAAGAAAGTTTGGACAATCGGTGCAAAGCTAATAAAGCTAAAAATAAGACTCTCGACGACGCTTTTTATGTGTGGTTTTGTGCGGAACGCGAACGTGGTTTACCATTGTCTGGACCAATTATTTAAGAATCAGCACTCAAGCTGAATAAAATGTTGTCTGATTGTGAACCAAATTTCGCTGCGAGTCAAGGTTGGCTGGATAGATGGAAAAACGTCATGGAATACGCCGACTATTTGTATTTTATTTATATCTTTGTCAAGTATACCGTATTTTATTAATTTTACTATTTTCTCCGGCAAACCCGGATTTTCGGTAACCCGGATCGGCCGCGATGCCTATTAATCCGAGTTAACGAGGTTCCACTGTAATTTTAAAAGCAACTTTCTTTCTAAATTAGCACGGACGTTTATATATCCTCAGATTTAGGTCTTTTTTATTTAATTTGATGTCTTTGGTAAGAGCTTAAAGCAGCGTTTCTCATCCTTTTACCATTTGCGACCCAATTTTCCATAATTATTTTCACCGCCCCCCCCCCCTCCCTCCTCTTGACAAAAATACCGATTCGGAACAGATTGTGTCTGTTCGCGGGAAGTTCCGAGTTATTTTGAACATTCTCGATCGTCTGCCTGCATCTCCATCTTCTCAGTTCTGACTCTGACCAACCAGTCTTTGTCTTAGTCGAGTCACTTCAGTCAGTCCTTGTGTAACTGTTAAATTTATTGTGGATGTGAACATATTATGTTCTAGTTACACCCTGTTTCTGTCAACTTTTCTCTGCAGAACAAGCCCAAGGAAGTCACTAATTTACATTTTTGTTGATAATTAGTATTCATTAGTATTAATATAGTGTTCAATGCTCTTTAATTATAGCTCCTTGTCAGTGTTTATGAGTATTTTATATTGTCAGAATTTTGATTTGCTTTGCTTTTAGTAAATTAGTCAATGTTGGTGTTTTTTTATATACTCACGCCCCCCCCCCCCATTATTAAAAGCGCGCCGCACAGGTTGAGAATCACTGGTTAAAGGAAAATTCCCTCACCAATGGCTTGTATCTACCTTTATCCATTTGCGAAAATAAAAACAACGCAACAAAGTGTAAAGACCACCGACTGATAAGTCTGATGCATAATTCCTTAAAATTATTCCTCAAAGTTCTTCATCGCAGAATCTCCACAAAATGCAAGAAGGTTTTTGGTTGTTCACAATTTGAATTTAGAAAAGGCCTGGGAAGAGGTAAGCACTAGTTGCAACCCATGTGCTAGCCCAGAACTGCTACGATTAAAGGAAATATGTAATATGTTATGCGCTTTATAGATTATGAAAAAGCGTTCGATAGAGTACATCATAAACTCGTACATATACTAAAATAACTCGACATAGATTAAAAAGACAGAGGTACAAAACAGGGATGCATTCTCTCCCCACTATTGCTCAATTTATATTCAGAAAATATCTTGCAGGAAGCTCTTGAGGAATTCGAAAGCGGCATCAATGTCAATGTTTGGCCTAGGCCAAACTAGTTACTGATTTTAATACGGAAATTACAGGATAAACTAGTAAGCCCTTTATATATAAGCCTAATATACTTACAATATCAAAATAAATAGATAAACAACTGAATAAAATACTCTGTAATTGGAAAATAATGATTTTTAGTAAAATATAATAACTCGTCGTTAAAATTAATGG
The DNA here is from genome assembly GCF_917563875.1 of Diabrotica virgifera virgifera. NCBI lineage: Eukaryota > Metazoa > Arthropoda > Insecta > Coleoptera > Chrysomelidae > Diabrotica > Diabrotica virgifera. The sequence goes on along the minus strand of NC_065451.1, from coordinate 49,517,056 downwards.
AAGATTGGTAATACAAACAATCATATAAAAAATAATAAGTGTTTTTTATAAAAGCAATAGCATTATTTATTTTTCCATGGAGTGTTTTGTGACACTTCGAATTGCAGATTACCATCGCTTTCTTGCTCTTGCAGCTGTTTGTGGAACAGTTTTTGTTGCAGCTACATTTGACAAAACCTTGTCTTGATCCAACTGAACCTCTTGCAGTTGCAACTTTTAACGATATTTCAGTGCTTTAGTTTATATCTACTACCTCTAAAAAGTTTGACGGCAAATGTCGAATTCTGATCTGAAAATAATTAAAAGCCTTTTAGAGACAATAACACCCCAAAAAGTTAGATCAACTATCTCCAAAATATCGCTAAGGGTTGCAGCTACGAGAGATTCAGTTGGATCGGACAAGGTTTTATCAAATGCAGCTGGAATAAAAACTGTTGGACAGACAGATGCAAGTGCAAAAAGCCAATTATACTCCGCAATTTACCACGCAAGTGTCACCAAAACACTCCATCATATTATAATTATTGCTTTAATAAAAAAAAAACCTATTATGTTGTATGGGATTGTTTGTATTATCAAGTGTCCAGTAGTTTTAACGAAGATTTGTTACTTACTTACTTACTTAATCCAGAACTCGTCTACCTTTCGGTGTGAGTTGTTACGGAGTTAGGTTCTCCGTCGATTTCTTCCACATTTCCTTCCATTTCCTTCTATCCATGGCCAATGCTTTTGTTTCCTCCCAATTTGGTCCTCTTTTGTCGGCCGATTCCCTCACTTCTTCTGTCCACGTCTTTCTTGGACGTCCTCTCTTCTTTCTTCCCATATCTCTCGCTTCATATATGTGTCTTACTATTTTTTCTTCTACTCTTCTCATTACATGTCCGAGCCATCTAAGTTGTCCTTGTTCGATTGTTGTTGTAACTGGGTGTATTTTCAGATTTTGTCTAAAGGTTTGATTTCTAATTTTATCTTTCCTTGTTTTTCCCTCTATTGTTCTCAAAAATCTCATTTCTGTGCTTATTAGTCTATTCTTTTAGCCAAGATTCACAGGCATAAGTTAGAGTGGGTTTCACAATCTTTTTTACTATTTCGGTTTTTCTAACAATAAAACACTGAAAACGTTTGTTTTCTATACCTCCACAAAATTTATTATAACTAAGTGACTACAGCTGTTTCGGCAGAGTGCCTTTCTCAAGTGGTATAGTTTACAATGTGTTTGCCTTTTTAAGTTTTCAACTGAAGAGGTTGAGGAGTGGGGAGCTGGCAATCACATTGTAAACTATATCACTTGAGAAAGGCACTCTGCCGAAACAGCTGTAGTCACTTAGTTATAATAAATTTTGTGGAGGTATAGAAAACAAACGTTTTCAGTGTTTTATTGTTAGATAAAATGAACTTCCATCAAGTAACGGTCGAATCCATCAATTATTTCGGTTTTTATATTCTTACGTATTTCTTTCTTTTTTAAAAAGTTACTCTTAAAACTATTCTACAGCTTACAAGTCTTTCCAATTCTTTCATTTATCTCATCTTCTAATTTTCCATTCCGGCTTATGATTACCCCCAAATACTTATATATGTCTACCTGTTCAAGTTGCTTTGTTATTGTTTTAATAAAAATGATTATTTTCCAATTGCAGAGTATTTTATTCACTTTATCTAATTATTTTGGCTTTGTAGGTATACTATAATGTTTATACTAGGCCGTACTATTAGTGGGCCCTGTGGTATCCGTATTAACCCTCGTAAGGCGGTACTTAGATTCTTACGTAAACGACGGTGCGGGGTGCATTTGCACCCCCTCCGTATATCGATTGTTTTTCATATGTGAACGTCGGGGAAATTGATTTGAAAGATAAATAGGACTTGCTTATTAAACTATAAAACATAATTTTACAAACAAATTACTCATTTCTTCTTAAAAAAAATTATTATCTTTGCATCACAAAGACATGAAATTTTTGACAGAGTGAGTAACACAAAGTTTTTACACACAATACAGTTATGTCGGGAGTTTCTGTCTTTTTCTGTGACATAAGTAACACGACCTTGTTCTGTAGCTCTGTTAGCTCCAGGTGTAACATCAGAAACGTTCAATTCAGGATATGAAATTTTCATCATATGACACCCTACAGTGATTTTTCCAAAAAAAAAACACTTAAACGTAAAGAGTTTTAAATGCTGTAATGGGTGAAGTGCGTTTAGAATTGAATTTAATGCGAATAAAAAAATGGACAAAAATAAAAAAAATATTAAAAAAGATAGGCGAGAAGAACGAGGTCTGGGGTGCAGCTGCACCCCGCACCGCCTTACGAAGGTTAATATCGGGATAAACTAGTTTGGCCTAGCCCAAACTAGTTTGTCCTAAACGCGATCTGTTCCACAAACAGATGCAAGAGCAAGAAGGCAATGGTAATCTGCAATTCGAAGTGTCACAAAACACTTCATGGAAAAATAAATAATGTTTATAATTGAGTATCAATAATTATTATTGCTTTTATAAAAAACACTGATTATTTTTTTATGAATGTATTACCAATAATTATCCACTAATTTTAACGACGAGTTATTATCTTTTACTAAAAATAATTATTTTCCAACTACAGAGTATTTTATTCAGTTTATCTACCTATTTATTTTGATATTGTAGCTATATTAGGCTTATATACAGTGCGCTGGAATAAGTGTTACCCCCCCCTTATTAATTTATTAATTTTTAGCACATAAGCAAAACGCTCGGACAGGTCGATTTTTAAAATAATCATAGTATATTATAGCATCAATGTTTCGAACTTCGCGATCCCCCTTCGGGAGGCAGATATTGATTTTTTTTAAATGGCAAAATATATCGCGTAACACCTCATTTAAAAGCTTTTGAAATAGGTAATGATTACAAAAATGTATAATAGGTACTTTAATCCTGTTTGAGAGCATAGGTGCAAAATTTCGGTCGAATTCTTCCTCAATCATTTTTGTCGAATCCTGAAAAAACTATTTTTGAAAAATTTAAACGCAGAATGAAATATTACAGTATTCTCGGTGGTCGAAAGTCATAACTAAGTTCCTTATAAGCAGCCGCCAATTATGTCAATATTAAAATGGAAGACTAAGGCCCAACACATACGGTGAAACGCAAATGTAACCAAACTGAAACTGTCAGTTAATGCTTGTTCTCACTTGTCAGTTTCGCTGACGCAGTCTGGCTGATTCATTAATAATGAAAAATAAAAATTGACCATTGCGTTCACACGTTTCATGTTTTGCTCCATTCAGGCCCACCACATACGGTGAAACGCAAATGTAACGAAACTGAAACTGTCAGTTACTTTTGAATTTCATTTGAGTTTATGCAGTAGACGCCTATGAGATACCACACATGATGAAACCATATAGGTCTGGATCCCGCGTATGAAAAAAAAGTTGATTAATAGCAAGCTGAAAATTTGTTAATAGCTTAAGGGTGTCTAGTCGGATAAACTTTGATACATGGGAACACTGGAACAGGGGTAGTTTTAATTGTGGAACAGGTTAAAAATTTGGAACGGTCACACCACGAAAACCGCATATTTATTTTGTCCGACAGAACAGACTTAAACTCTCCGAACAGAGATTAAACTCTCGTGCAAAAATTAGACTGCTATTTATCACCAAATGGGCGTTTTAATGAGTGGAACATGTAGAATATGTCAAATGACAGGAATTATGACAGGTGATACATAGCAGTCTGATTTTTGCATGAGAGTTTAATCTCTGTTCGGAGAGTTTAAGGCTGTTCTGTCGGACAAAATAAGTGTGCCGTTTTCGTGGTGTGACCGTTCCAAATTTTTAACCTGTTCCACAATTAAAACTGCCCCTGTTCCAGTGTTCCCATATATCAAAGTTTATCCGACTAGGCACCCTTAAGCTATTAACAAATTTTCAGCTTGCTATTAATCAACTTTTTTTTCATACGCGGGATCCAGACCTAATATGAACCGTTTCAGACCGACCGTTTGAAACGCATATACAGTCGAAAAAATGAAAGAATACCCATGAACGAACATATAAAATACGCTGTATTTTCCTGTCACCGTGTCACAAACAAAATTGTCCAGTGCAAGTACATGTAACAATAATTATTACATGTACTTGCGCTGGCCAATTTTTTGTGTGACACGGTGACAGGAAAATACAGCCTGTTTTATATGTTCGTTCATGGGTATTCTTTCATTTTTCCTACTGTATTTCAGTTTCATTGAAAGCAGTGTGCAGGAAACTTGTATTTGCGTTTTTATCGGGTTTCGTGTTTTTGTGTCGTAGTTTGGCCTATTTGCGCGCTATTTGCGCTCTTTATGCGCGCATTCTGCGCGCGTGTTGCGCACTTTATGAGCGCGTCTTGCGCGCCTTATGCGCGTGTTTTTCGCGCGATTTTCGCGCCTTATGTACGCGTTTTGCGCGTGAGAAATATAATGTTTAATTCAGACAGAAAATTATTTTAAAAATCATCATATCGTATTTACAGACGCATCTAAAAAAGACCTAGAAAAATCTACGTACGTGGTTCAACACAACCACTACAAGTCTTTTCAGAGCAGCAGTGTGACAAGTAGAGATTGCCATGATGGTCGCCAACATCCGAAACGGATAGGCACTACATGAAGAAGAAGAAGAAGGCCGTACTAGTTTGTCCTGAAATGGGAATCTTTATTATATGAGGATAAACTAGTTTGGCCTAAAGTGTGCGTCTTTATATCAGGATAAACTAGTTTGGCCTAGGCCAAACTAGTTTGTCCTAACCGCCTTAGGATAAACTAGTATGGCCTAGGCTAAACTAGTTTATCCTATCGCGCGTAGGCCAAACTAGTTTATCCTAGGCCAAACTAGTTTATCCTGATATAAAGACGCACACTTTAGGCCAAACTAGTTTATCCTCATATAATAAAGATTCCCATTTCAGGACAAACTAGTACGGCCTTCTTCTTCTTCTTCATGTAGTGCCTATCCGTTTCGGATGTTGGCGACCATCATGGCAATCTCTACTTTTCACACTGCTGCTCTGAAAAGACTTGTAGTGGTTATATTGAACCACGTACGTAGATTTTTCTAGGTCTTTTTTAGATGCGTCTGTAAATACGATATGATGATTTTTGAAATAATTTTCTGTCTGAATTAAACATCATATTTCTCACGCGCAAAACGCGTACATAAGACGCGCAAATCGCGCGCAAAACACGCGCATAAGGCGCGCAAGACGCGCTTATAAAGTGCGCAACACGCGCGCAGAACGCGCGCATAAAAAGCGCAAGTAGCGCGCATAAGGCGCGCAAACTGCGCGCATAAAGTGCGCTAATAGCGCGCATAATGCGCGCAAAAAGCGCGCATAACGCGGGCAAAACGCTCGCATAAGGCGCGCGACACGCGCGCATTCCGCACGCCGTATGCGAGAGTTTTGCGCTCGTTTTGCGCGTGAGATATATGATGTTTAATTCAGACATAGAAAATTATTTTAAAAATCATCTATCGTATTTACAGACGCATCTAAAAAAGACCTAGAAAAATCTACGTACGTGGTTCAACACAACCACTACAAGTCTTTTCAGAGCAGCAGTGTGAAAAATAGAGATTGTCATGATGGTCGCCAACATCCGAAACGGATAGGCACTACAAGAAGAAGAAGAAGAAGGCCGTACTAGTTTATCCTGAAATGTGAATGTTTATTATATGAGGATAAACTAGTTTGGCCTGAAGTGTGCGTCTTTATATCAGGATAAACTAGTTTGGCCTAGGCACTTTTTATTTTTTCATTATTAATGAATCAGCCAGACTGCGTCACCGAAACTGACAAGTGAGAACCCGCCTTAAAACTGACAGTTTCAGTTTCGTTACATTTGCGTATCACCGTATGTGGTGGGCCATAGGCGTCTACTGCATAAACTCAAATGAAATTCAAAAGTAACTTACAGTTTCAGTTTCGTTACATTTGCGTTTCTCCGTATGTGGTGGGCCTAACATATAACAATCGAGATGTAGAGCGCGTCAGATACTTTAAGCACCTGGGAACCTGGCTATGTGAAGACTGGATGTCGGATATGGGAAATAAATGTCAGACAGAAAGGGCCAGAAGCGCATTCATAAAATTCAGAAACGTCTGTACGAGCTCAGTCTTTGACCTGATCATGAACATAAGACTAAGATTCACGAAATGTTATAATATATTGTTGTATAATTTTTTTGGGAAAAGGGCCTAGCCTGGTAAGATGATGAAAACTGCCCCCAACTCGATTCGAATTCCATATAGGTCACCGTTTAACATATGTATATAGTGAAACTAACTTTCTGAAATTTTTAGCCCCCTAGGTGGTCATGTGACCCACCTAGAGCCTAATTAGGGTTTTTATGTTTTTATTTTTTATCTCAGCCGCATCGAGAACTAGCGAAAAAATTTAAATATAAAAGCTATAAGCTTTAAAAAGTTTTGTCCCAAATTTTTTTTTTAATTTTAGACGGGAAATTTACGATTTACGATTTAAATTGAACAAGGAATTCAAAAATGATTGTTAATTTGAAATCTGTCAGTGGCTTACTGTCTTTTTTCTTTGAAAAGTTCAGACCATTACCCTTATTCGCGCCAATGATGAATATCAAATCCTTAATTGTATGTCAAAACATGCACAATAACTACCTCTTAAAACCCGCCAAGTTTTATTACAATGTTGCTAGTAGTTTCGGCAAAATCGTAAAAAATGTGTAAAATTTTGTTTTCTTCAACGCCCTGTATCTTGAAAATGGATGGCGTTACAAAAATTTCTTTTAAGCAAACCCCCATTTATTTTTAAGTTTTTTACCTATTCTATTGACGGTGTTACCTTTTTTGAAAAATATGTATTAAATTGTATCCAAAAACGAAAAAATGCGGTTATTTATTTTTAAAGGTGCGTTTCACCAATTTTAAAAATTTGAAAAAGTTCAGGGTGAAACATTATACAAAAATACACGTTATATATTTTTTTCGTGAAAACGAATGTCTTAGTTATTTTTTTATACTCATTTAAAATTTTAAAATCGTTCTAAAATTTAAATTTCCCTCCAAAAATTAAAAAAAAATTTCTGACCGAACTTTCTAAAGCTTACAACTTTTTTATTTAAAGTTTTTCGCTAGTTCTCGATGCGGCTGAGATAAAAAATAAAAACATAAAAACCCTAATTAGGCTCTAGGTGGGACACATGACCACCTAGGGGGCTAAAAATTTCATCGCCCTGTATATGACCAACAATTGTAATAGGATAATTTAGTTGGTAATCAGTGTTTTCGCGAAAAAGTGAAGAAGAAGGTGGTTTTCTTAATGGGTTTTTGAACGAACTTAAACAATGGTGCGGTCAGATTAGACAATACCGTTTATTTCGCTTTGCAATGGACAATAAGACATTTTATAAAAAGTTCGAAGAAGTTTAAGCGGTAAACAAATTTATTGAGTTTAGAATGTAAGGATTTTTGTTTAGCAACGAAAGTAATTTGATGTCTCCGAGTATTTAACAAAATGTAAAGTTGTATACAAATTAAATTGGTTCTTGAAAAATGATAATATGGGTAGCGGTCACTGTGAAATGAATATCTGAAGACACAGTCCAGTTTTTGAAAAGTGAGAAGTCAGTGTAAAGTGGTGAAGTTGGCCTTTGCGAGCAGAATCAAGTTGAAACGAAATCGTTGACCGAGTTGAGAAGTTAATTTTCCTGGGACCGAGGAAGATTCCTGTTTCTGTCTAGAACGAGTAGCCGATTGGTATCTATTTGCATAAGATATCGAGCAGAAAAATAACTGAGTCGAGAATTCGAGCGAGTCGTGTTTGTTTGTTTGTGAAGCAGTTTGGACGAGAGGGACCTTTCGCAACATCCTAAGAGTACGTGTGGGAGAATCGAGGACGACCCAATCAGGGAAAAGAAGCAGAGAAGAAACAAGAAGGTTAGTCAAATCATTTGTAAAACGGAGAGAGTATGTTTATATCCACACCATATTTGCTTAATTTTTGTATTGAAAAGTTCTATATCATAATTAGTCATTTCAAATTTTAAAGAAGAAATAAGTAATCAATGCAAAAAGAGAAAAGTAAATTTGATTAAATTTTGTAAGAATAAATAACGAATTATTTAAATAATTTTTTTTTTGTTAAAACAGAGGAGATATTAGAATTAAAGCTTAATTTAGTAGATGAGAAATAGTTGCAACAAATTTAGATTTTAGCATATTTTTGAAATCCTATGTTTATGGTATATTGGATAAATAAATAACATTTATATGACATTGAGTGTGTTTAATTTCCCTGTTCTGTCCTGGATGGAGTAAGCAACTAGAGATACCAGAAGCCACAAACCAAAGGTAAAGCATCAACAATAAAGTAGCCCTGAGAATAAAGTTTGTTAGAAAATTTAATTTAAATTTAGTTTTGTTTTCCATAAGCAGTAATTAGAATAATTGAATAATTAATTGAATTAAGAATTTACTCATCAATCTCATAAAAGAGAGAAATACAGAGCTTAACAATATGTAATGGTCGGTGCTCCTATATGGCATGGAAGGATGCAACTTAAACATAAACAAAATGAATAAACTAGAGGCATTTGAGATGTGAATTTATCGAAGAATCCTTAAAGTTTCTTGTACCGCACCAATAACAAATGAAGAAATCCTGAGAAGAATTGGTACAGAACGACAACTGCTATGCACAATTAAACAGAGAAAAACGGCATACCTATGGGCTAATTAGAAACGAAAGATACCAATTTCTGCAAACCTTAATTGAAGGAAAGTTCGAAGGAAGAAGCGGAGTGGCAGGAAGAAAATTTCATGCCTCCGTAATGTCAAACAATGGACAGGGCTAAGAAACATAGGATACCTATTATACACTGCAAGGAATAGAGCAAAATAGTCAAACGTGATCGATTGCCATTGCCATGAATCCATTAGTGGATTGCTTAATAATAAGAAGGTAAGGACCAATTACCCAGATGATTAGGGTTAACACCTTAAACTAAAATTTGTTAATTGTGTTCACGTTTCAATTAATATTTTTGACTTATATACCTACATAAATATGGTAAATTGTATATTTTTATTCATTATTTAGAAATGCAGTAATAAAAGTAGTAAAAGTTTACTGATATTTTTTTGTAACATAATTTAGTCTGTTATTATCACGAAGTGGGACATTCTTGCGAAAAATTAGTACATACGTATATCATAATATCCATATTATGTAAAGTGCTAAAAGCATACATGAATTTATTGCATCCAATAAATACAAAATTATATTACTTTGAGTGAAATCTAAATTACCAGTAATTATGTAGTAGGTATAGTTTTAATTAATGCTTAATTTAATTGTTTCAAATATTGGGTATGTTAAAATTCGACACCTCCATCGAACAAGGTTGTAACTCAATTTTAGTGATTTTACAGGAGAGGCAAAAAGCGAAAATAATAATTTTTAAAAATTTGTGTGGAAATGTGACTATTTTACACCAATGTGATATGATATTAATTTATAACATAATAAAGAATTACTGTGAGATGTATGCTTTGTAATTTTATTAACTATTGAAAATCTTGAGTTTGGTTGAGATACAACCTTGAGGTTAATCATAAGTATTAGTAGAAAAAGGTTGTAACTCGCCTAATAACCATTTTACACTCTCCCTGTTAATTATTTTTCCCGTTTAACTAAGGTTGTATGTTTTGAGTTATTTGCAATATAGCTAGGAGGAAATTAGTTTTATGGTATATTTAAACAAAATATCAACCCACAGTTTACACAATTTTAATTGGAAATTATTACCAAAGAATGGCAGTTCTCGCCAGTGGCGCACACCTACACCCCCTACACACGACACTATATATACACGAAATTTTCGATTTTCTAAATATGACTGAATTAAAAATTGGGCCAACTTCCATCTTAAAGTTCAGGAAAAGACTCACCCATTCATATATCAACTATCCATTTTGGTCCAACAGTGTGGATTTTACGACCCTTCCTATTTAGGGTCTGTTTTTTGGTCTCGTCCCCAAAACTCCCAAAAACTTCGAAAATTGAACTCCGACCTTTGCGGCTTCTAATAGAAGCGATCATTACCTTTCCAACGCATGTCTAATTTTGAAAATCGGTTATACCGTTTCAAAGTTACCGAGCTCAGAAATATGAGTCAATTTTTATTTAACCCTAGAATACGGGCCATTCGTAAATTTTACGACGCTCATAATACATTGGGCATTTTTGTACACTCTCGTTTATTTTAACGATTTCCCCAATTGAGTACCTTCCACATTAGTATTGAGTTTGATAATGTAGCAGACGGCTGTTATAATTTCCAATTCTAAGACCATTTTTCGTCACTTGGTTCGTAAATTTTACGAAAGTCCCGTGTTTATGTCATATAATAAATCGGCTGGCTATTATTGTTTGTATTTTGATTTTGAGTGTTTTAGTAACAAAAAAAGAATGTGTGTGTACTTTGTACGCACGTAAGAATTTATAGTTCTATTATTATGATTTCAACGAAATTAATATACTTAACAGGTTATTTGTATTTTATTTAAATATTGTAGTAACTTTCTTTACCTACCACTTTTAAAATTTTTTTATTAAAACGATACCAAAAATATAAAATAAAAAGAATATGAATTGTCCGGGATTTGAACCCGGGACCCCTTGATCTCCGGTCACACGCTCTAAAACTGAGCTATATCCCTTTTGCTTTGACAGGTTACAAGATTTCTCATACATACTGACAAATTTAATAGACCAAAAGTGAAGTTAACAAAAATACTTTAAATATACTTACTATTATTATAAAACATCTTACTCCGGAGGAAGACAAATCCAAAGACACAAAAATTATAATAAATAATACATTTACTAAGAACACTAATATAATATCCTTTTATATGATATAATATGACTTATTTGCGCTGACAGCGCTGATACATACATATCTTGAAAGATTAGCAACGAAATACATACTGTCTGTGTGCGCATGCGCCCGGTATTAGCACAAAATTTCAGTCTCGATCGTAAAGAAGTATAACTTCAAAAATTAAGGTAAATTGTTTTTTCATTCTCATTACATGATATACCTAATATTTAGTATTTGTGCTTTTCTTATTAGAATGTCAAATACAAAGTTTTTGACTGCAAAACAACTGGAGGAGGAAGTGTCACGTATTATGAACGGGGAAGAGAGTGATACAGATCCGGTTGAAGATAGTGATAGTGACTGGGAAGAGGACAATTTGGAAACTGAATCCTATGGCTCCGATAGCAGTCATAGTCATGGCGATGAACAGATACAATCCCGCAAGTTTACGTCGAAATATTCGCCAAGACATAGCTGAAATCCTCAACATAACTAAAGGAGATGATGCGAATATGACCCAGAACAAGATGAGGAAGACTTGTTTCTACTGTCCAGGCAAAAAAAGGCGCATGACCACTAACTATTGCAAGGAGTGCAAGAAGCCAATTTGCGGAGAACACCGACGAGATATTTGTACCCTATAAATAATAATAATAATAGAGTTTATTTAGTACATAATAATAAACCCAAGTTCTCACTGAAGTTGTTAGTCACATGGACTACAACTTGTGCATGAGGGTTAAATTTTGATTATAAAACGACATAAATTTATCTTAAAGTTTACAAAAAGGAATTAAATAGTCTATTTCGCTCATCTTTCTTCAAATTTGGGCTCCTCTTCTCACTAATTCAGTTAACGTTAACTTTTGTTTATCGGACCTACGAAAATCTCTAATAAAGTTCAACAAAGGATTGCGAATAACTTCAGATGGGATTCTTCTGGCGGGACTTCGTTTTATATGAGAATTATCATGACTTTTAAGGTGTTTTATTCATTTTTACAGTAATTTTCTCAATTTAAACATTTATAAGTGACATTTGATATAAATAATTTTTGACAATTATGTTTGTTTATGTTCCTAAAAATACCCAAATTATGTTTGTTTTATAATTTTATGCTTGTATTTTTATCCTAAGAATCTTAATTGTTTCCTATACACTGAATAAAAAATTCAAATAAAAAAATATAGGCTTTTTTCTATGGAGTAGTAAAATTTACGATAGTCCCGTATTTACGTTTGGCAAAAACGGTCCCGTATTCTAGGGTTAAAAAAGGGAAAATGTTTGTGGATATGTACAAGAATAAGAAACCGCTAAACGCAGTAGAAATAAGTGGCGCATACAATATTCCATCTACAAAAGATCTGATTCTTCTTCTTCTTCTTTCTCGAAACTCTTTATGCCCCTCAGGGGCGTCGGAGGTTTTATTTATCCTCTATCCATATCTTCCACTTCTTGCGGTCCTTTGCTAACTCTTTCATTTGTTGATGTGTTTTCCTTTTTCCTGTCCAATTTCTATAATCTGATCGATCCATCTCTTCCTTGGGCTCCCTTTCCTTCTTTTACCATATCTTTTGATTCCATCACCTGCTTTGGTAGTTTTTCTTGGTCCGTTCTGTTAATGTGTCCAGACCATTTTAATTTTCTCTTTTGGATCTTGGTTATTATCGATTCCTCTTTTAGTTTTTGTCTTATATCTTGATTTCTTATTCTGTCCAATTTCGTTTTTCCTGCTATTTTTCTCAGCTGCTTCATCTCCACTGCGTTTATTGTACTATCTATTTTGCATTGTTTACCCATGTCTCACTTGCATATATTAAAGTTGGTACAGATATTGCATTGTATACCTTCAGTTTGATTTCTTTATCTATTTCTTCCTTTCCAAATATTGCTTTATTTAGTGCATCCTTGATCTAGCTTTCGATCCTCTGATATTATTACTCCCAGGTATTCACACGTCGAGACTGTTTCTATTATTTCGTTTTCGCACCTAAATATCGTTTGGTCTATTTCTTCCCTTTTCTTTTGGTCTACCATCATGGTCTTCGTTTTCTTTACATTTACCTCCATTTTCAAATTTTCTATTTCTTCCACCCAGATATCGATTAATTTTTGCATTTTCTCTTTATTGTCTGCTATTATTACTAGGTCATCAGCATATAGTAATCCATCCATTCTCACTGGTACTAAATTCCTGTACCCTATTGTTGACTGTAATTGCCTTGACCTTCCTTTAGCGCTCTTCATTACTCTATCCATTACTTATATAAACAAAACTGGGCTGAGACTGTCCCCTTGTTTTATTCCTCTCCTTAGGTTTATTATTGGTGATCTGTTTCCGTTTATTTGTACTTTGCAAGTACGTTTCTATACGTACTTTTTACCACGCATACTATCTTTTGCGGGATTTGCAGGTCTTCCATTACTGACCATATATTACTTTTCTATTTATAGAATCAAAAGCAGCTTTAATATCTATAAACGTAATATATAAGTCTTCTCCTGTTTCGTTTTTCCTTTCAATTATATTTCTCAGTATGCATATATTATCTGTTGTTCCTCTTTCCTGCCCAAAAGCAGCTTGTTTTTCTTCTAGTTTTCCTTCCAGTTATTTCCTGAGCTTCCTTTCTATTATCCCGGTGTAGACTTTATATGCCACTGATGATAAGCATATAGCCCTATATTTATCACATTCCGCTTCATCTCCTTTCTTGTGTATTGGTATCAATAAAATTACTTCCCAGTCTTTCGGTATCTTTTCTGTTCTCCATGCTTCCCTCATTATTTCTAGTAGCCAAAACTTGCATCGTTCTCCCACGTACTTCATCATCTCCGGATCTATGTCATCTGTACCTCCCGCTTTTCCAATCTTATTCTTGCCAATCCTTCTTCAATATCTTTGATGTGAATTTCGTCTACTCGATTGTCCCTATCCTCTTCTCTTTCCTGCTGTCCTCTCTCCTCATTTTGTTGGTTGCTTGCCTCGAATTTTTCTTTATAGTGCTTATTCCATATGGCTAGTATGTTCTGTATGTTTGTTTTCAATTCATTTCGCTGATTTCTAATTCCTCTTATTTGTTTCCTTTTTGTTCCTTTCATGCTTCTTATTTTATTCCAAAACTGTTTATTGTTATTTCCAAAACCTTTATTCAATTTTTTACCGAATTCCTTCCAGCTCTTCTTCTTCGCATCTTCTAGTTCTTTTACTATATTTCTCTGTCTTCTGTATTCGTCTCTGTCTTGCTCTTCATTTGTGTTTATGTATCGCATCCACATTTCTTTCTTATTTTTTACTGCTTGCTTTATTTCCTTATTCCACCATCCAGTTCTTTTATTATTCTTCCCATTCTTTCTTATTCCACATATTTGTTTTGCAGTGTTCCATAACGTGTCTCTCAATTTTTTCCATTTCTCTTCCATATTCCAAATTTCCTCATTGCTTTCATGCTGTTCCAGTATTTTATCTGTCTCTCTTTGGTATAACTTCCTCACTTCCATATTTTTCATCTTATGTATTGCTATTCTTGTATATTGAGGACTCTCTATTATTTCCATTAGTTTCATGTTTATCCCTGCTGTCACTAGTCTGTGTTGGGTACCTAGTTCGGCTTCGTTCTCTGTTTTTATATTTTGTATCGTTAGGTCTGCGTCTCGAGGATATACTATGTAGTCAATTATGCTTCTCGCATTTCTTTCTTCTGCTACGTATGTATATTTTTCATTTCTCGGTTGATACCAGAAAGAATTACCTATTAACAAGTCATTTATTTGGCAGAAACTTATCATTCTTCTACCATTCCTATTTATCGTCTCTTCTCCATACCTTCCCAAGCAGCCTAATGCCATATTTTCATCATTTCCTATTCTTGCATTCCAGTCTTCTAGTAAAATGGTGTTTTTGCTTTCCTCTTGTATCTCATCAATAAGTTTCTGTATCTCATCATAGAATAGTTCTGTTTTTTCATGCTCTGTTCCTTCTACCGGTGCATATACCTGTATTATGTGATATTTTTCTTCTTCTAACTCTATTTTTATGTATATGGTTCTTGATGATACTGGTTTGAATTTGGTTATTCTTCTATTCATTTCTTTCCTTACAACTATTCCTACGCCTTATTTTGCCCTTTGCCCTATCTGGACTCCGGTATGTGCTGCCCTCCGATATCGACAATTCCATTTCCTACTTTTTTCGTCTCACTTATTCCTATCAACTGCAACTCAAATCTTTCCATTTCCTTTGTTAATTCACATTCCTTTCCTGTTATCGAGGTCATATTTCATGTATCTATTCTCGTTTGACATTTGTTTTCATTTTTCTATTCTTCCTTGTTATTAGTTATCCTCGTTGTTTGCTCTTTTATATTGCTGCTTGTTCCATGTCCTTTCCTGTCCGTTCCTGTCTCCGTATGTTGTTCTGGTTTTAATCTTAGTTTTTTGATGGATGGGTTACTTTCATCATTTTTTCTCTTTGGTCATTTTCCCTGTGTGGTGACCTATCACTCATTGTTCTGGCTCTAGTTTTATCTATGGGAGTCTCTGTAATATTTTCCTTTCTTCGTTCATCCGTTGTAGTATTCCATGTTTTGACTTCTTCTATTCCGTTTTCATCTCCGTTTATTATTAGCTTGTCATATTTAATCTTCGCATTATATCCTTTTGTTCTTGCTTCTTTCATGTGTTTTAAAGGTATTTTTACCTAGGTAATAGCTAAAGGTAATAATGTAAGTAACCTATGCGTCTGATTACCTTTCCAAATACCCATCGTTGATCACTGCAGTACTTTCTAGCCTGAACTCTGTCTCCCAAGGCAAATTCCCTACCAGGTGTAGGCCTGTCTGATGAAAAGGAAGTTGTGTGTTTGCAAGGTTTTCTTAACATTGCATGAAGATCCGTTCTAATTTCTCGTCCGAACATAAGCTCATACGGGGTGAAACCGTTAACACCTGGTGTACGACGTAAACGTGTTCGTACTTTAAGTAGTTTATCAGTTAAGCTATTGCTCTCCCCCGCTAAGCTGCGCAGGGTCCTTTTTATAGTTTGTACAAATCGTTCTGCTTGACCGTTCGTTGCTGGGTGATATGGAGCAATAGTTCTATGGGTGATACCGCAATTGGATAGAAATTTGTTAAATTCTGCTGAAACAAATTGTCGGCCGTTGTCAGATACCAGCACATAGGGATTTCCGAACGTGGAAAATATTTGTCTTAGCGTTTGTATACACCACGAGCTAGTTGTTACCTTTGTAGATATAATTTCCACCCATTTTGTATATGCATCTACCACAATGAATAGTTGAGAACCAGAAATTGGTCCAGCGAAGTCAATATGGATTCTTTGACAGGGACCTGTGGGCTCTTCCCAGTGATGTAAATGTGTCTTTGGTGGTTCATTTTGTTCTAAACGGCATGATCTACATGATTTCACTTTTTCTTCAATATCTTTATCAATATTTTTCCAGTAGACATGACTGCGTGCTAGTTGTTTCATCTTTAATATACCAGTAAGGCCCGCGTGCAGTTCGTTAAGAATAAATTTACGAAATTTATGTGGTATTACTACCCTTGTTCCTCTTAAAATACAGTCATCTTGTAAAGTAAATTCATTGTCTTTGTATCCATATTGTTTCAGAGATTGACCTGTTCTTAGTGCTTTAATTATTTTCTGTAATTCGATATCATTTTCTTTCTCCTTAGCGATTATATCTGGGCTAATTTCTAATATCTGAATTTGTTGTATTTGGTATAAGCCATGTTGATCTACTTCATATGTATTTGTGTTCTCAACAGGAAACCGCGACAAAAAGTCTGCGTTAGCATTTTTTTGTGCTTGTTCTGTACTGTATATCATAAACAAATCCAGATAAAAATGAGCATAATGAAAAAGTCTCATTGTACTCAGTTCTGGTAGATTATGGTGGGGATGAAAGATTGATGTTAACGGTTTGTGGTCAGTTATCAGAGTAAATTTTCGTCCATAGCAAAAATGAAAAAATTTTTTTATACCCCAGTATATCGCAGTCGCTTCCTTATCAATCTGACTGTATTTCTTTTCGGCATTGGTTAAGGTTCTTGACGCCAAAGCTATCGGTCTTTCTGAGCTGTCTTCAACTATGTGTGAAAGGACTGCTCCAAGTCCTGTTGGTGAAGCATCCGTGGCTATGATTAGAAGTTTTCTCGGGTCGAAATGTGTTAATACGTTTTCACTTGCAATTTCCGTTTTAATTCTGTTAAAACTTTCTTCGCATTTCACAGTCCAGGTAAACTTGTTATCTTTCTTCAAGAGTTGATTTAGAGGATTTGATATAGACACAAGATTAGCAATAAATTTGTTGTAGTAATTAGCCATACCCAGAAAAGTTCGCAATTCGTTTATATTAGAAGGCCGCTCCATACCTCTTATAGATTTAATTTTGTCTTTGTTCTTATGGAGCCCATCGTTATCAATTTTATGTCCTAAATAGTTTATGTTCTTTTTAAAAAATTGGCATTTTTCTTTATTCACCCGTAGGTTATTTTCTTTTAACTTGGTAAGTACCTCTCTTAATCTTAGTAATAGCTGGTCTTCTGTTGATCCTTGAATTATTATATCATCAAAAAAACATTCTACGCCTTCTAAACCTTTAAGTAAATTATCCATGAACCTTTGCCATAAACTGGGAGCCACTTTTACACCAAACATCAGTCTGTTTACTTTGTATGTTCCCATATGAGTGCTTAAAGTTTGTATTTGGGCGCTGTCTTCGTCCATCTCCATATTAAGGTAAGCTTGTTTAATATCTAATGTGCAAAATAATTTACCACCATTCATTTTGGCAAACATATCTTCTATGAATGTTATACTTTCATGTTTTTTCTTGTAAGTACATGATCTTTGAGGGTTTTTTACAGATGTCGATAATTTGTTCACCTTTTCAATTTCATTACGTATGTCTGCAGATATTTTATTGTTTTCTATTTTTCCCATTTCAATTGATGTACCTATCTGAACTAATTTTGAGAATGTGTGTGTTTCTCTGTCTTGTAGAATTTTTATTCGAATTTCGCTGTCATGCAATCCTCTGATAAACTATAACGATAAAAATCCATCTATTGTGGACTTACAACAATTCTGGCATGTGGATTCACAGTTAGAAGCAAGTTTCTTGAGTTCTGCAGCGTATGTTGCAACAGTTTCATTTTGTCGTTGTAAATGTGTAACAAATTTATGTTGTTGAGCCCACAAACTAGGTTTAGGATCAATAAAGTCATCAAGTAGTTTAATTAATTCTTCAAAGCTTTTATTTAATGGATCCTCCGGAGAACAAAGATTATGTAAAGTATCATAAAGTTGTGGAGAAATCGTAGATAATAGAAAATAAATTTTACTTTGCTCATCTGTGATGTTATTTAATAGGAAAAATACCGTCAATATCCTTGTAAAGTTATTAATTGTTTCTGTTTCTTGTAATGGTTGAAAATTAACTTTTGGTAATTGTATCTTATGGTCTATGTTTTGAATTTTTGTACTACATAAAACATCTTGGTCGTTTGATCCATTTTTCTTTCGCAAAATTAGGAGTTTGGTCTTTATCACTGTATATTTTTCTTCAAATTCAAATCTTTCTTGTGTTTCTTGTTCTATATCTGCGTCTTCAATTTCTTGTTCGATATCATATTGTATATTTTGAAATTTATTTATGGTTTCGTCTAACGTATGTAATCTGGATTCAATTTCTTCATTTGTGATTTCTCGTTCATGTAAACAGTTTTCAGTTTTTGTCAGAGTGCCTCGTAAACAGGCTCGTACTTTTTTAGCTTTTTAATGTCCATTCTACTAATCTCGTCGCCAATTTTATATACAAGAAATGGACATGTTAACAGTATTTATTCATTTATATTTTTAATGAATGTGACAACATTATATTAATCTAGAAACATAAAAACATTAGTAACTAAGATAGACATTAGTAGCCTTAGATCTTAACTACTAAATATATAACAATTTTGATAGTGGGGGAGACCGGGGTTGGTTGTCATAGATTCGCCTTTTACATTTTTTTTTTGAGATTACTATTACTTGTTTTGAAAATTGCGCATTACCGTAAGATAAAGTGAACATTACTTCAATACTACCTTTTTTTCTGGATCTCTAGATGTATTCCAACATACTCAAATAAAATAATAAGTGTAGCTCTACAACCTATGTCAATTTACCCCGTGATTGGGGCAAATTGTCATAGCCCTTGGGGTAGGTTGGCATATAAGTAGGTATATTAAATAATAGAAGCCGAAAAAGTATAGGTAAATGTATTGAATAAGAAGGTATGAATTCAAACAAGTTTAATTTTCTTTAATTAATAAAACAATTAGAAATCTGTATTTAGAAATACTGTTAGTATTCATCACAATCACAGTTTTGACATCTATATGGCACAATATTGCCATCAGTGCATTTAAAGTGTGCTGAAAAGTTACATTCAATGCATTCGATCCACTGTTCTCCAGGGCGACTATTGGAATGTGGCTTTCTGCAAACTAGACAAAAAGCATTATCCTGGTCTGAGTCTTCATCGGAAGATACTGTTAATGGACGCTTCTTCTGTAGTTTTCTCATGAATAAATCTTTTTTGGCATTATCAACCGTCGTTTTGGTTGAAGTGTAAGCAGAGTTTCTTGCGATTCTTTTCTCTTTTCTAGCAGTAACTGCTGCCTTCTTCTTCTCTGCTAAATTTTTTCCTCTTCTAAAGCTTTCTTGATTGGTGTGTCTGTGAGAATTGCAGTGGAATGTCTTTTTCTTCCTCCTTTGGTATTTGTTTTCTGTCGCCAGCTTTAAGAAATGGTCTTAAGTTTATTAGTACATTGTTGCTGTAAATGTGAGCACGTACAGCTCGTTCCATAACGTCAGCAGGTGTTTTTCCTCGCTCTGTTTTTCTTTTATAGGTTCACATGGTTACATCTGCAAATAATTAGATAATATAATTATATAATACTTTTGTTAAAATCAATCGATTTCCTAGTGATACAGATACGGAACAGGTTGGCACAACGTGACAACCTGCCCCATTCATAAAATGCCAACCAACCCCGATGACGGTTTTTCAACTTAAATGGCTAACACGTGTTTACGAATTCATAAACTATAAATTTGTTTACGTCAAATTAAAGAGCTATCAATATACTTTCATACCATCATCACAGAAAATAAGTTAAATGTTTCTACTAGATTATATTAAAAAAAGGGTAAGACAACGAAAAATTACTCACCAAATGTAAAATCACAAATAAGCACTATATTCACTGCATAACGTTACAACTTTGACTGAGAGTATGGTAATACAGCGCCAACGGTTTTTGCATGCACAGGCCGACGCGCTATGTTTTCCTGTGAACGGCGCCTAATTTAAATGCACAATGTCAACGTACCCCGTATGACAACCAACCCCGGTCTCCCCTACTTTTTTATATCGTGTTTTAAATAATAAAAACGTGTTATTATAAAAAGTTCTTTTTTTATAAAAGTGTAATTATTTTATTATAGCATAGCTGTGAAGCCGAAAGCTCTCAACTAGGAATTCATTTTAATTTTTACAGACTGTTAAAATACTTCTCTTTTCCCATTTATTCGTTTATAGTAAAAGATTTAGTTTAATTCAGTTAGGAAAGGATTGATATGGTTTTCAACTAAAAAGTCAAAAACCATTTTAAAAATATGATTTTAAACCGAGACGCTTAGAGATAATCCTCCAAACTTTATACAACGTTTGCCAAATAACTACAAATGGAGATAGGTAGAATGAGATGGGGAGGCATTATCAGAATATACTTCAGATACGCCAGCAAATTTAAGTTCCCCGGGCACCTCGAAGACAGTATAAGACATTAAATTTATAAATGTGACCCATTTTTACAGATATTAACCTCAATATCTATAAAATTTAAAGCCTTTACAGAAGAATTCGGCGTAAAGTTCTAGGTAGTATATTATCGAAGAGACACTATACAGGACGTCTTAACACTTTCGTCATAAAATCGTCAACTCATCAATTTCGTAAAAACTGTAAACTTTAGGATCTCTGATGGAATCTAAAAAAGAAGACGGGATAGATAGGAGCAGCATCCTTTTTTTGATCATCATCATAACTGGCTCTACAATCTGTTGTGGATCTTTGCCTGCTCGTAAGGAAGTCGACACTCCTGTATATTACTGGCAACTACCCTCCATATTCTAAACCTTAGAATCTCTACTGCTTGTGCCCTCTGGTTTTGAAAATGTTAATCTCTCAGTATATGTATTATTTATATATGTATCTCTTAGCATATGATCTGACATCCTAGCACTTTAACAAATTTCACAATATCTGGATCGGTGTATAACTGATATAATTAAAAGTTGTATCTTCGACGTCATAGCCTATTTTCATTAAGGATCGCAAAAATCTTTCGAAGGATTTTTTTTTTCAAAACTACCAAGAAATCTTTCATTATTTTGAGATAAGGTTCACGTTTCAGCTCCATATTTATCACAACCGGTCTTATTAAGGTCTTGTACATATTGAGCGTTACTGCACGTTTATATTTTTATTTTTTTAAATGTTTGTGGAGACCCTTAACAGTTCTCTTTGCTATTAGAATAGAATAGAATAGAAATATGCTTTATTGTCATGAAAAACTGTATAATTTTTAAAGCTTATAAAATGCTTAGAAATGTAAAAATACATTCCTCAGCATTCGATATCACAACCCCTATTCACTTTTCTCATCTTCATGCAGCCTTTTTTTATCAACCATCATTATTTGTGTTGGTTCACAAATATTATTAACACAAACCACAAAACATGCCTCCTGTATTTTGGTTTGTCTATCTTTACTTCATCAATTTACATACACCTCATTGATGATTATGGAATTTCAAATTCGCCCATTATTTTATAAATCTTAGATAATTTATTCTCACTAAGTTCTTGTAATTTTATAATTCCAACACACTGATGTTAGCTGGTATCATTGCTTGTACCATAAATAACTTTAATTTTAGTAGCTGCGTAACCAACATTTCATAAAATTTCAATCATTGACAATTGTCGTCCTGACATCAGACAGATTCGCTTTTGAAGTCTCATCACTTAGTTGCCTACCACCTCTTATAACATAATTACCTAGTTACCTTTTGACCCACTTACCACGTGTGGGAGTCATATGTTGCCCTAGGGCCGTATCCTTAGGAATTTTATACATCCTTTGGATTTTTCGATGTGTTCATTTATATGACTTTTGTTTGTTTTTTGAAAGGCCTTTTTTTGACCTTTTTATTTATTTTTGTTTGCTCACCATGTTCTTTTAAGTATAACCAAACTTTGCTTTTACCTTGGTCATCATTTTAACTTTAACATTTTGCTTTAATTAATATGGTTATACTCATTTTAGGTAACACGGATGATGTTCTTGTTACAGAGCGAAAACGTTTTGTTTATATGTTTGTAGCCCTTTAGGGCTTTTTAAACTAATATACTTTTTACCAAGAATAACATTTTTTATTAAATTTCACTTCAAATAAATTTATTGTAAAGTAAAATTGTAGATAATTCTCAATAATAATAGTATAAATATAAGTATAATACCTATATCTGTAGTTCACCTTGTAGTTTGTTGCTGGTTTCTCCAGCTGTTCTAAATATCCTTTTTTATTGGATGAGGAATTATTGGATATCTATATCGGAATATAATGGAACTTTTAAAGTTTTATCCAGTTTACGTGCCCTCAGGAAATATAGACTCTCTCGTCGTATATCAGCCTTAACTATCATTATTCTATGATGTGAAAAATATTTATGGTACATTAAAGATAATCCTCATAAAACATTTTTGCCGCAAAAGTTAGAATAACAAAGAAAAACCCCAGTCGTGCAAATGATTTCAAAAACTGCGATTATAGTCTAGGGAAATAGGATTTTGTGACATTGGCCTGGTCAGGCGATTTAAGTATGTAGTACCTATCGATCTCATATCATATGGATCTTGTAATAGTCTAAGATACAATATAAGGTCGATTTGCACCGATCTGTTTAATGTATAAAAATTATTGGATATGTAATTTAGCATGTTAACAGTTATTACAAAAAACAAGGGTTACCCGATCTAATCTTGTTCTAACTATAATTAATTAATAATTAAAAAATGACATTTTTTATAAATAAAAAAAAATTTCGCCCCCGGGCAGATATTATTTCAGATTTTTTAGGTCATTCTAAACAAAAAAAGGTCTTTTGTAATTATTCTCTAAGAGACAAACTCAGAACAAACTAAGGGCAAAAAAACGGTCAATTTTCATCTGACAGCAAAAAGTAAAGTATTTGTGTAAAGTTTTTGTTATCATTTTTAGCTGCTTAGAAAATTCCAAAATAAATCAGAAGTTTGGGTTTTTATAAATATTATCTTTTGTGCTTTGCCAATAATATCGAGATATACACTAAATAGCTATACTGAAACAATCCTGCATGAGTATCAGCTGGCAAATTTTCTCCTTAAAGGAGATACAGACAACTTGTTATGAAGGTAAAGTTCCTCTGCATGTTTTGTTTTTGGTTTTCGGAAAAGTCTAGGATAGAGTCAATAGTGGTCAGGCTAGTAAAAATGGCACTAAATAATTCTACCTGTGAAATTGCTTGGCACGGTCACATTTCAGTATAATTTATGGTCGCAAAAAATCTTAAGACATGTAGTCCAAAAAAAATAAGATTTTTCTTGTGACACAACACCCTCTAGGCCGAAACCAATTTTTGATGTTATACTTCTTTAGGCGCGATTGAGATTGAGGGTGAATTTATATTGATCTGCGCGCATGCGCACACCGATAGTATGGTATTAGTCGTTATACGGGCTCTGATTGTGTGTTGAAATGATCTGTCAATAATAAATAATTGTTCAATATGAAGGTAAACAAATGTATAATATATTAGTTTTATTGTTGTGAGGACAGAAACAAAAAAGTTTATAATTGAAGTGACATTTAAATAGTTTTTAAAAGCAACAGTTACGTAATAATTGTAAATGTATCATAGGTAGCTACCTATTTGAACCTACCAAAATACATAGTATGTAATACTTTTATTTACATAATTTAATTACCATCAAAATTTCTATCAATGTTCACCTAATATGTTGTTTTCTTACTCTATGTTTTGTTGTATTTTTTCAATTCTAAATCATTTCAATTCAAAATCAAAATAATTTAATTTAATTCAAAAGTGTCAAAAGCTTAATCCATTTAGTTAGTCGATCTTCGCACATAATGACACATTGCCTCCGTGGCGAAGCGTTTAAGGCGAATGAACCCCAATATACAAACCGCGCTGATAGCTGGTTCGAGTCCCAATATAAACTTTTATTTTTTTATTTTTTTATACATTTTATGATTGTAAGTATATTTATTATATAATTTTATTTTCAGAAAATACGTATTTAGTTAAAAAATTTCCGACAATTAATGTTCAGAAATCATTTGTCGCATTTTTAATGTGTTTGTGTGTGTTTTATTCTTTTATTATTTTAATTTTTGGCACTGTTTTAATAAAAATGTTTGAGAAGTAGTAAGTATAAATTAGTTTAATATTTAAATAAAATATAAATAAAAGGTATATTAATTTCGTTTAAATCATATAATAGAAGTATAACTTCTTACGTGCGTACAAAGTACACACACATTCTTTTTTTTAAGTAGTATGGACATCTATATAAATAACCTATGTATATGATTCCTGCAACTGATTTTAATGATATACATAGTTATAAACAAATAAAAATCAAAAAACCGTAAATTTTCGATTTTTTCGTCTATTACTAAAAAGTGAAGCATTCTAAACAAATTATGAGAATAAAAAACTCATAAATCATAAAAAAAAAACAAAAAAACTACAGAAAAACAATATGGCGTTCGCTGAATATGTCTATCCTTATTTGTTGCTTAGAAAATTGCAAAATAAGTAATAAATTTTGAGATTTTATAAATGTTCATAACTTATGTAAAAATTAAGTTAGAACCTTCTTGTTGCATGAGACTTCTTGTGCTTAAATTATATTTTAACTTTCAAAGCAATTGGTCAAATAGTTGAAAAGTTATTTAATTTGTTTATCCCAACTTCATTTTTTTTTGCAACACTATAAGTCAGAAAATACAGTAATACTTCGGGCAGTTTACGAAAGAAGAACATTTTTACTATTTACTTAATTAAAAAAATGACAAAAAGTAATTTTAAACAGTGTAAAATTATTTTGCAAAAATATGTCGATTTTCTGCTTAATTATAAACAATTAGAATAACTTTTTAGCCGTTACCCGTAGAATAATTTTTTTTTTCATATTCAGAATAACTGAATTTTTATATATATTTAGAAAGAAAAACGGTACTTCGAGATTGGCAGGCAAGGCGAGAGGTTGTGCGGCCGGTGTGTTGGCGATAAGGTAATTTAGGAATCGAAACCTATCACAATAAAAACACCGGTTTTTAAAAGACCTATCGTTATCAATAATCGTTAAAGTTAAAAATTGTACTTGTGCGAAATAAAACTTTGAAGTGTATATAATAATATCTATATTAGTGCTGAGGATAACATATAACATTTAATTTAAAATGGCCAGTGGCGGAACAATCCGAAAGGAAACCAAGAGAAGGAACGAATATAGTAGCGACGAAGAATCTATGAATACAAAATATAAATTTTGTATTCTTAGATAAGATTCTTGATATATATAATATAATAAGCGAGTCTTCTACAGCTGTCGCCGCTTCTCGCATCCTAATCTCCAGCGATTTCTGTCGAAGCAATCTTCAGTTTTTAAGTCTCTGGCGGTCATTGCATCTTCGACATCTTCTCTCCAGGATCGTCTTGGTCTACCTCGTTTTCTTCTTGTGGGTGGAGTCCATCTTTCTATTTTTTTCGGCCATCTATTTTCAGGCATTCTCTGAAGGTGTCCATACCAGTTAAGTCTTTTGGCTTCGATTGTGTCTATTATATCTAGATCGATTTCCATTTGTCTCCTAATATCTTCGTTTCTCACCCTATCAAGTCTAGTGAGTCGGCAGCATCGTCTTCAATAGTTCATTTCCATCGCCTTGATTTTTGACTTGTTTCTTTGGTTGATTTCCCAGAGTTCAGCGCCGTACAACCCAATACTTTCTATTATTGTTTTATACATTCTTCTTTTATTTTCTTTTGTTATTTTATTACTCCACAATAGTCCGTGTAGCTGTCTGGTGGCTGATCTTGCTTGGCCAATCCTGGAATGTATTTCGTCGTTACTTCCTGCTTTTGAAGATATTTGGACTCCTAAGTATTTGAAGACTTCTGTTGGATTTATAGTTCCCATTTCAATTTGTAGGCGTTCTGGTGTTTCTCCTACAACTAAGTACTCGGTTTTTTGTATATTAATTGTAAGGCCCCACTTAGTGTACTCCTCTTCCAGTTTTCTGAGCATATAGTCTATATCACTCTCGTCTTCAGCTAGAATGGCTTGGTCGTCAGCGAAGTGTATTGTGTACAATCTATCGTCATCGATTGGGATGCCCATATTGCAGCACTTTCTTCTCCACAGTGAGAGTGCCTCATTTAAATATATTTTAAAGAGTGTAGGTGCTATGCAGCAGCCTTGCTTTCATCATCATCATCATCCAACCAATTTACGTCCACTGCTGGACATAGGTCCCCCCAATTGTTTCCACACTTCACGGTTTTGTGCTGATTTTTGCCAGTTTTTACTAATCCGCTTGATATCATCTGTCCATCGTTTAGGCGGCCTTCCTCTACTTCGTTTATCTTCTCTTGGTCTCCACTCCATCAGCCTTCGTGCCCATCTTGAATCTTTCAGCCTTGCTTTAGGCCCTTACTAATAGGAGAGGTTCTTGATTAATTGTATTTTAAAAAGAGTAACATGACGAGACGAACACCGAATAAAAGCAACGACACAAATGAAGAGATGATAAAAATGATGCGGGAAGTTATGTGGAAAAATGATGAAATGAGAAATCCATAGAAATGGATTTCTCATAGAAATCCATAGAAATGGATTTCTTATAGAAATACATCAGAAATAAGAACCATACAGAAAGACCAAAAGGAAACGATGGAATATATTAAGGAGCTAAAAGAGAAAAACGAAAAATTGGAAGAAGGGTTAAAAAAGAATGTGTCTGTACTTTGTACGCACGTAAGAATTTATACTTCTATCATATGATTTCAACGAAATAAATATACTTTAAACAGTTTATTTTTTTTTATTTAAATATCAAACTAATTTTAATACTTATCAGTTTTTAAAAATCCAAAAATTAAAAAAATAAAATAAAAAAAAGACAACAGTTGTCCGCATGTGAACCCGGGACTTTTCGATCTCTAGTCGAACGCTCTACCAATGACCCACGAAGACATTGTTTTGACGGTTTGTCGTACGTTAAGACAAATCACGCTAACAAATAGATTAAGTGAAGTAGTAGGTATACATATAAAAATAATATTTTAATAATATGTATTATCTTACTCCCGAGGAAGAAAAATCCAAAGACACAAAAATTATAATAAATGTATTTCCTAAAAACACTAATATATTCTTTACACACCTTTTTTGGATTGATACATACATAACTTAAATCATTTTAGCAACGAACTTCATACTGTCTGTGTGCGCATGCGCGCAGAATAATAAAAATTCACTCCCAGTCGCGCCTAAAGAAGTATTACTTCAAAAATGGCAAACAAAAAAATAGAACAATTGGAAAAAGATAGACGGAGAAATAATATAGTATTAAAGGGCCTAACACTGGATCCTAACGACGGAACGCCAGTAAAGGAGTCAGTAGAACACTTCATAGGAAGAAATCTGATATTACAGGTCAAACTGAGAGGAGCGGTAAAGATCGGAGACCAAATCTTTGTAGCAGAAATGGAAAACCTAACGGATAAGTTAAGTGTACTAAAAAACAAAGGAAAACTAAACAAACTACAGGGACAAAAGGTGTATATAGAATCAGATTTAACAAGAAAGTAAAGGGAAATACAAGCAAAAAATAGGAAATTGGCAAAAGAAGAAAAAGACAAAGGTAATACTACGAAGATAGGATATATGAAACTGGAGATTAATGGGAAGGAGTGGAAATGGGACCATAATAATGAGAAAATTATACAAATTCACAGAAATATCGGGGAAAGGACTCCTAAAAAGTAATAGAAAATAATGAGACCGGACCTACAACAACGACGACCAAGGCAATAAATGGGAAAAGGGATAGGGAAAAGATGATGCACAGGTAAGCAAGGATGAAAATAAGAAGAAGGGGAAAGCTAGATTGCAGATAAAAATGAGAGATAAAATGGGAACATGGAATGTGAGAAGCATCAATGGAAAAGAGGAAGAACTGGTAGAAAAACTGATAAAACAAAAAATAGAAATACTAGGAATAACGCAAACGAAGATGAAAGAAAAATGTCTTAAGAAAATACACAAAGGATATTGGTTACTTTGGGTAGCAGCGGATACAAAAGAGAGAGCAAAAGAAGGAGTCGGGATAATAAATGCGAAAAATGTTCAAAAAAGTCAATAGATGTCGCTAGAACTACAAAAAATAATTCTACCTAACTCCACCGCGTTCGTGAATTACATGAAACTTGCCAAAGTCCAACATTGTCATTGAGGTTAGATGTACTTTTGGTGCAGCTGTCATATCTTTAAGAAAAGTATTATTAGCCAACATATCTTTAAGGAAATAGTGTAAACTAATATTGAAGGTAAGTTCAATTTGATCATGTTATTATAGTTTTTGTGTTAATTACCTTTAAGTAGCATTATTATCCTTATGACCCACATTCGTTATTCTTATGAGACTTAAGCATTTTTCACAGTTTATTTTTGGAGACCTTTTTATCGCGTTACGCATATTTTTTCATGATTTTCGTGATTAAATAGAGTAACCAATATTAAAAATTGCCTAACTCCAAAATTGTTTCCTTATTTCTAAAATGAAATTTGCCTAACTCCATTTTTAAAGTAAGAATATTTTAAACATGTATCTATCTGAGAAGGCTGACGGACACTATTCTAAGCAACTGTGTAAATTAAGATAAAGTTTTAAGTCAAAATCATTCTTTATATCAGTTTTTTCGTCTCCTGTAAAATTTGTTAATTTGGACTTAGGCACTTTTCATATGAGGCCGACGAAATATATGTTTGTATAACCAAGCCCGTCCTCACTTATCTACACTCAGTTGCAAAAAAGTTCCATTTAAACATTTGGTCATTTTTGATGTCTCGAATTTCCAAAACCTGTTGTCCGATTTAAGTGACCTTTTTACCACGTATAGCCTTATTTATTAGCAGTATCGCTGTAATAATATTGTTGCTAGACATGTAAATTATAATTGTATACCGGGTGTACGAATCAAACTGTGTTTTTTCTCAAAGTTCGCATCACCCTGTGAACTATTCTAGTATTTATAAAATACTGAAATTAAAACCCAACTATATCCTCAGGTTTTCTAAACATTCTGTTTTTAGATTCATTCGCTTATGTTGGATAATAAAAAAGTTAGATACTTTAAACCACTGGCCATTTTCGTCATCAGTTCCTAAATAAGTGCGATACATTTTAAGGGGTAATTCTACATGAGAAAATAATGACAGTTTGCTTTATAATCATATGTCCGCAAACGCTTCGTTTCCGAGATACGGGATCTTTAAGTTTTTCTTACAAACTGACGATTTATTTATTGCTCTAAAACCACTTCAGATATGCAAATCAAATTTCATTGACGTGCATACGGGTAATATGAACGGTCACAATAATCGTTTGCACGACAATGGTCAATATTAAATTATTAATTGTATGTCAAAAAAAGTCGAATAACTACGTCTTAAAACCCATCAAATTTGATTTGCATATCTCAACTGGTTTTAAAGCAATAAAATTTTTCTGAGCAAGGGCCTAAAATTCAGTGTACAACCTAAACCAGATATAAACAACATTGAACTGCTGAGTGTAGAGATAGACAGCATTATAAACAGTTTAGACATTGCAACATCAATAAAAAATAACATAAAAACATCATGTCTTTTACAATTAAACCAACAATATCATAAATTCACTAACAACAAAAAATTAAATTCAACCTACCATTCACAAATGAAAGTCATTAAGTCAATTACAAATAAAATAAAAACACATGATCTTACAATAACAAAAGCAGACAAAGGTAACTGCCTTATAATAATGTATTAGAGAGATTATGTGGCCAAAGTTGAAAACTTTCTATCAGACAACACATTTTTGACACTTAGCAGAAGTCCAATGAACAAACTAAATAATGACCTAAAAACCATTATATCAAATCACTCAGACCTTTTTGAACAACTTAAAGTAAAACCCAAGTCATTTATTCTGAACAATCCTGTAGTACTACGCCTATATGGACTTCCAAAAATCCACAAATTAAATTTTCCAATTAGACCTGTTGTTAGCTTTGTTGGTACACCTTTATCACTCCTAGCCCAGTTTGTAAATAACTTGTTGAACAATCTTATCAACTATTCACCCAAGTACACAGTTAAAAACACCCAAGAATTGGTCTCAAAACTTTTAGCTACCCCTTTACCATCCAACTTCACAATGGTTTCATTTGATGTAACGAACCTTTTCACAAATGTCCCAAGACAAGAAACGATACCTATTATTAACGACCTATTAACATCAAACAACATAGATCCTCAAAAAATCTTCCACATCATATCTTTGTTACAATTTTGCCTATCCCAAGACTTCTTCATTTTTAACAACAAACTATACAGACAAACAGAAGGGTTAGCCATGGGAAATCCACTCTCCCCTTTGTTAGTTGATCTTTTTCTAGACTCTCTAGAAACAAAGTTTGTACACACTCGTCCCGAAATTATACTTTGGCACAGGTATGTGGATGACATTTTAGCGTTCATAGAAGGTCCTACCAACACACCCAACCACATACTATCTTTGATTAATAATCTACACCCAGCCATCAAATTCACTCTAGAGATTGAAAATAACAACAGTATCAATTTTCTAGACCTTACTATTCAAAAGACCCCGTCTAAACTTGAATTCTCAATATTTAGAAAACCCACACAAACCGACCACATCATCCCAAATTCATCCAACCATCCATATCAACACAAAATGTCAGCTTTTCATTGTTACATACATAGACTATTAAACATCCCTTTGTCCAATGACAACTACAATAAAGAAGTTTCCATACTAAAACAGCTAGCAGTTAACAATGGTTATTCCCCTTCTTTAATAGACAACATTATTAAAAATAAATTACTTAAAATAAGAATAAACCAAGCCTTTAACTCAAGTACAAACAATAATACAAACCACATTTACAGATCTATTTCTTATTTAGGACCAATTTCAGATAAAATATCAAATGTATTATCACACCAAGTTGATAACCTCAAAATGTCATTTAAGACCAAAAATACCATCAAATCATTATTCAGTAAAACCAAAGATAAAATCGATAAATTAAACAAAAGTGGCATTTACAAACTATCCTGTGGTGAATGTAGTACTACCTACGTAGGTAGAACGATGAGGACCCTTTCTCAGAGAATCAAGGAACATGTAAGAACTCCAGAAAAGTCAAATTTTGGCTATCACGTTAAAACTACCAATCATTCCTTCTCTCCTACCAAAGATAGCCAAATTTTACATAACATCCCATCTAAAAACTATAGACTAATGAATCTGTTAGAAGACCTTGAGATCTCCAAAGAAATGAAATCTAATCCTGATTTTTGTGTTAACACTCAGATTAATTTGAATTGCAATTATAAACCTTTATTTAAATATCTGTGGGAAACAGTGGAGTAGTGGCCTCATACAATTTCTGTCACAAAAAAACTTTTTGTAACTTTTAACAACATAGATAAGTTATTTATTAAACTTAAACTCAGGAAATCATTAGACTGGTGGCTTAGTCTGTATTACATTGAAGCATTGACAGTTATTACCACATTTCACTTAACAACAATGTGTTTATTAAAAGTATATTTTGTGAAAAAACTTAATTTCCATCGAAATCTACCTTCTCATAAAAACCAACTTTAGGAGTAGTATGTTATAGACTAAATATACTTATTTCATCATTCAAATTATCTTGGTCATTAATTTTACCAAAACCTGCATAATTCTACATAATATGCAAAATATTATACTATTATAATATTCATACAACAGGGCAATTTCATCTCGAAAACTTTTATGCTCAACTACAAAAGTTGTTAACAAGAAACAATTAAGATCTAAATACTTCATATTAGGGATGAAATAAAATTTTGAATAAACAATATCATTCAGAATTAACAAATTGAATTTTATTCATATCTTCTTTTTTATTATAAACAAAATATCTTCTTCCCTTTGTCATGACACATTGTATATATTATGTCTTGAGCCACCAGGCCCTCAGTTTGGTAGATAATTTTAGACAATTAAATTATTATTATTCTATTGTACAGACATCTAAGGTACAATTTTTGTTCATCAATTTTTTCAATTATTCTTTTTAAAACTAATTATTTAAAAATTTCATTCATTTGTAATGTCAGATGTCAACACCGGACAAATGAAACATTTAAAATCCAACGTACAATCAACCACTGTCAGTCAGTAGCCAGCTCATATCACTTCAAAATGGTTGGGTGAAACCTTTACCATGAAAAAAATTTTATATGTATGTATCGTCCCAGTGGTTGTTTTTATTGTTTTACCATAGAAAAACTAAAAATTAAAACTAGCTTTCATCAGCCGGAGTTGTACAGTGGACCTGAGTTACAAATTTCTTAATGCGATGCAAGAAAATACAATCCTAAGTAGCCGGTACTTTTTATATATTGACGTAAGTTAAAAAACTTTGTACTTAGAACATCTTTTTACTTATTGTTTTAACTTTTTATTGTAGCATTAGCTCTGAAGATGACTTTTATGTCGAAAACGCTTAGCTAAGGAAATTAAAATACATTTACACACTTTAGTATACTTCTTTCACTTCTTTCATTCATTTCAAGTGTGTACAAAACCTATCAGTCTTTCAACTTAATAAATAAATCGTCCGTTTGTAAAAAAAAATGAACATCCCATATCTCGGAAACGAAGCGTTTGCGGACATATGATTATACAGCAAACTGTCATTATTTTGTCATGTAAACTTACCCCTTAAAGTTTGTCGCACTTATTTAGAAACACCCTGTACTGATGAAGAACATGGCCAGTTGTTAAAGTACGTAACTTTTTTATTATCCAATATAAGCGAATGAATCTAAAAACAAAATATTAAGAAAACCTGGGGCTGTAGTTGGGATTAAGGCTATGGGTACATAATTCGCAAATATTTTAAGTGTATCCCTACTTTTTCTGTCTTTACACGGCAAATTACGTGTAGTAAAATTCAAACTGTTGTGGATATGTAAACATTACTAGAATGTCATTCTACTTGAAAATGTCATAATTAATTTAAAGAGATGGCTTTTGAATGTTCTTGGATAACTGTTATTTTTATAATTGCAAATTATTAATTCAGTTAATAAATGTAATAATTTTTTCACTAACTATGTTTTCAGTGATTGTAATAATTTATTTGTACAACAAAAACTAATAATCAATCGAGAAAAGAGGAAAAGTGTTAAAGTGATTTTTTAATAATATGTTGTTATTTTGGAACGCTTACAATTTTGAACATCTCTAACAACAAAATACTTGGATCACAGGATATATCTGATGTATTCTCTGCTTGGATCTTTCACAAATAATACACAATAAATAACTTTTTATTAAGTTCACGTCTTAAATCAATTATTTATCAAATACACTATATATCAATAATATTTAATCAATTTCTCAAAATATTCCCGATGCAATGTCAAATATTTAAAATTGTCACTGATTGTCAGTGTCTGACTGACAATATATGCTGACAATATTATATTCGGTTGAGTGCGTTGTAAGACAAAGACAGATTTGGAAAATATTACCACGGCATTGTGTTCATTTTTTTCAAATCCTGAAAAAACCAATAAATATTTTTGAAAAATTTAAACGCGGAATGAAAGACTAAATTATTACCGAGGGCCGAAAGTCCCTTAGAATAAATAAAAAGTTTATTTTGAATGAGATATTTGAATTTAAAAATCACACTAAATTTTCTCTTAGTTTTTTCACCCCTGTAACTTATTAAAATAAACATTGTAGAAGTTCTCAGGGACTTTCGGCCCTCGCTAATAACGTAATCTTTCATTCTGCGTTTAAATTTTTCCAAAATACTTATTAGTTTTCTCAGGATTTGAAAAAAATGAATCCCCATTTGAATAGCATTGCAGCCGAAAATACGTTCCGATCCTCTTAAGTTTCAGTATTTTATAAATGCTAGAATAGTCCACAGGGTGATGTGAACTTTGAGAAAAAAACACAGTTTGATTCTCAATAACAGTTTACCTGTCTAGCAACAACATTATTACAGCGATATTAATGAATTGCTATAGCATAGTAAAATATAAAAATAAAAAAAATAAAAAATAAAATATAATGCAAGGAAAACGGAATCCAGGCCGTAGAAGAATGTCATGGTTGCGGAATTTGAGAGAGTCGTTTGGCTGCACCACTAATGAACTTTTTAGGTCAGCTGTAAACAAAGTCAGGGTAGCCTTGATGATTTCCAATCTCCGATAGGAGTGGCACAAGAAGAAGATAGCATGGTAAAAAAATCACTTAACTCGGACAACAGGTTTAGGAAATTCGAAACATCAAAAATGACCAAAGTTTTACGTGGGTCGATTTTTTTGCACCTGGGTGTATAAAGGCTTGCAGGAAAACGGATTAACTATCGTTTGCCTAGTCGTGTCAGTATTACAAACAGAGTACTTTTTTGCCTATTTCCCTGAACTATATAGTCTTCTTCGTGTGTGAAGACTGATTTTTTTTGTTTAATTAAACAGATCTGTGAGTAGATAATTGCCGCTCGTAGCGTTGTTCACATTCTATCTTCACGACCCGTCAATCGTGCTTAGAAAAGGCATTTATCTTCGTAGATAAATAATAAAATAATCGACACTATAAATAACTGTTATGTTCCACACTATTTATTGTCGTGTCTATCTTTGTTGTCACAATAATAGGCTGCTTAGTAGTTTACACAGTAAGAAGTAGTATTCATATGTTTAAATCATATTATGATATTGTTTAAATAAATATGAAATAAAAACTTATATAGCTTTCTATGATACTGCCGCAAACTGGCAAAAATTCATTTTTTCGAATCCTGAGGAGACTATTTAATAGGTTCGAATTTAAATGCAGAATCAAAGATTACCTTATTACCAAGGGCCAAAAGTTCCTTAGAATAAACAAAAAGTCTCTTTTGAATGAGATATTTGAAATTAAAAATCACACTAAATTTTCTATTTTTTTTTTCACCCCTGTAACTTATTAAAATAAACATTATAAAAGTTCACTCATTTTATGGATTTCGGGCTTCGGCAATAATGTAATCTTTCATTCTGCGGTTAAATTTTTCAAACATACTTATTAGTTTTCTCAGGATTCGAAAAAAAAATGAATGCATTTAAAAAGCATTGGCCCGAAATTTTGCGCCTACGCTCTTAATGTTCAGAAGCACACGAATACTGTGAATAATTGTAGGATGTTTATTATTTAGCTTATACAGGATGTTGTATGAAGAAATATCTACTTTGTTATCAATCTTGTCCAGGGCCGGCGATAACGGGCCTGCAAGGGATGCACTGCAGGCGGGCGCCCCTGTTTGGGGGGCGTCAAAATGACCTTTTTCTGTCGGTGCTATACAAAATACTAATTTAAAAGACACCGAAGGGCGCCTATGCTTCTTTTGCAGGCGGGCGCCTTATACCTTAGCGCCGGTACTGATCTTGTCTACTTGTTTTTACTTTATATATTTTTAACATTAATCACTTTGCAATTTCTTTAATTGTGTTCTATGTACTGAAATTTATTTAGCGTATGGCATGCATTATAAAATGCATCTCAAACAGATGTCCAGTTTTTTTATATATTCGATTCACCCTTCGGTTGCCATTACAGAGTCTATATGGTCACCTGTGTATGCTCTGCGTGGGCAGTCCTGAACAATGTGAGTGATCGTCTGTCTGGCAGCGCCGCAGTCACAAGAAGACGAGGGAAGTTTACCCCATCTGTAAAGGGAGTCGGCGCATCTTCCACAGTTTGTTCGAATTCGATTAAGGGCTGCCCAAATCTTACGGGGACGTTCAAATTCGCTAGGTTTTCCTATGATGTCCGGTAGACTATGGTAATGCGGATCTGTCTTACTTTCCCAATCTTCTCTCCATCGGGTATTTAAGTCAAAGTTGGATTGCTGCAGCGCTTGAGCAGATTGTAGAGGGGGTAACTTGGATCGGAGACGGTTTCCAAGAATATCGGGGATGTCGTTGTGGACTAGAAGTTGGCGACTGTCCATTATTTTGTTATATTCTTTAACCAATGCATGTTCGCGGCGTAGGTTGGGTGGTGTTATATTACTAAGGGTAGGTAGCCACATTGTAGGGATGGGCTTAATTGTGCCTGCTATCATACGCATAGCACTGTTTAGTTGGGTGTCGACCAGGTGGGTGTGCCTGCTATTTAGCCACACTGGTGCACAGTATTCTGCCACCGGATATATCAGGCCAAGAGCAGAGGATCTTAAAGTTGATGCTGTGGACTCCCATGCAGTGCCGCGGAGTTTCTGTATTATATTGTTTTCAATTTTGCTGCTGTTTTCGTCAGGTGTTCTCTGAATGTAAGCGTTCTGTCTAGAGTAACCCCAAGGTATTTAGGGTATTTATTGTGTTTCAACCGCTTGTTATAAAAATACACTCGCAATTCTCTGTTTGGCAGCTTGTTGTTGAGATGAAAAGCTGGTACTTCAGTTTTTGTAGTACTTGGTTGTAGTCTCCATTTCTTAAGGTATTCGCTGAGGATAGAAAAGTGATTCGTGAGAGTGATTTCTGTAGTTTCTAAAGATGGTTGGCTTAGTGCAAGGGTCCAGTCGTCAGCGTATCCAAACTTTTGAGATTCGGTTTCTGGCATGTCAGCAATATAGAGGCTGAAAAGTAAAGGGTTAAGGACAGAACCCTGTGGAGCAACAGGGTCATTGTTTTTTCATCTGTCTACTCGTCTCCTTTCCCATTTTAACCTGGAAGGCTCTGTTTGTCAGCATGTTTTCAATAAGATTAATTATCTTTGTGCAGGGGATAATAAGGGCAAGTTTATATATTAATCCCTGTCTCCAAACAGTATCATATGCTGCTGTTAGATCTATAAATACTGTTGCTGTCTTTTGTTTCTTTTGAAAACTAGCTTCTATAAAAGTTGTTAATGACAGCACTTGGTCCGTACAGCTTCGATGAGGGCGGAATCCAGCTTTTTCAATGGGGACATTTTCTAGTATCCTGTGACCAATTCTGTTTATATACCATGCTGAGTGGAGCTATGGGGCGTTAGTTTTCTGATTTATCGTTTGATTTGCCCGGTTTCGGAATTGCAATTATCTTTGTTCGCTTAAGTGAGAATGGAATGTTACCTGACTAAAGTATATTATTAAAGAAAATTGCAAGCCACTGTTTCGTGTATGTACCACTGTGTATCAAGAGCTCAGGCTGGATGCCATCAAACCTAGGTGCTTTACCTAATTTCATTTCTTTCAGCGCATGTTTGATTTCAGAAACAAGTTCTTGCTGAATATTCGGAGTTCGTTCTGTTCGTTTGTTTTAATGCCCTTTAAGTCTCTTTTCACGTTGATAGTATGTGTTCGATCTCGTGGAGCTCTGGATAGAGATACTATAATAGATAGATGTACTGAAATAATCTCCCGTGACTAAAATAGAAGCTTTTGGACAGCAAATCAGAAATATGAAGGATGGAAAACATAAAGAAATAACAGCAGGAAGGGATACAACACACCACATCCAGACAAATTCATATCAGATAGTTAAAGTGTGGAAAGAATACTACGAAAATAAATTTAGAAATTAGTAGGCATTATAAATAAAACACAAAACATATCAAGATGACGAGAACAAAGAAATGGAGCAAATAAGTAGAGAGAAAGTAATACAGGAAGTATCAAATATAGAAACAGATAAATCTGAAGGGATGATAACATAGACCCAGAAATGGTAAAATACATGAAACGAGAAGGGATAAACTAGCTATGAAAAATATGAAGAAAGCAACAAATCCCGAAGGACTGACAAATTAACGTTATAGTGCCAATATACAAAAAGGGAGAACACGTCAACTGCGAAAATTATAGAACAATGGGTTTGTCATCAGTATGTTTTATCATCAATACAAGAAAATAGTAGAAAATAGTTTAAGTCAAGAGAAAAAGGACTGACAGAAGAACAAGCAGCGTTTAGACCAGAAAGACAGACAAACGATAACATTTACATCATTAGTAATAAAACAAAGAAGTTTGGACTAAGGGGGAAAGCTCATTCTGTCAATCATACATCTAAGACCAGCGTTCGACTCTAAAGAAAAATACATTATGTAAAAAAAATACAGGATCCTTTATAAAAGGTATATTTAAAAGACCTCAGTAGGGGTTACATCACAAAACAAAATGTTTTCTGATTAACAAGTAATCCATCATCAGTGTTAATCCAATAACATGGGTAAAAAAGTTATGGACAAAAACCCTTTAAAAGTTGCAAGATCTTAAATGATTCTACATAATCAAAAAAAAAAAGAATGTGTGTGTACTTTGTACGCACGTAAGAAGTTATACTTCTATTATATAATTTTAACGAAATAAATATACTTAACTGTTTATATTTGCATTTTATTTAAATATTAAACTAACTTTCTTACCTACCGTTTTCAAAAATTCTTTATTAAAACTACCAAAAATTAAAAAAAAACGTGAATCGTCCGGGATTTGAACCCGCGACCTCTCGATCTCTAGATCAGTGGTTCTTAATCTTTTTGAGTCATGTACCACAAAATACTTTTTAATATTTTTGGTACCACCTAACTGAAATAACTACCTATCTAGATAGGTAATCTAATTAACTGTAATAGTGGTGATTTTGACAGTTTTGCGCTTTGTGTACCACCGCAAATAATGATATGTACCACCAGTGGTATATGTACCACAGATTGAGAACCGCTGCTCTAGATTAATGCTCTACCTCTTATCTGTTTCCTCTCCAGAGATTGGAGCCGTTTTTAATTCTGAACAATTCATTGCAACTAAGTACATACTGTCTGTGTGCGCATGCGCGCAGAATTATGAAATTTTACTCTTAATCGCGCCTAAAGAAGTATAACTTCAAAAATCGTTGGATGTTGCAAATATTCCTGGATATTACCCAGGGCAACACAGGATTCTAACCCACGTGGATGTGATATGTGAGGTTCATCCCTCTGTGAAAATGAAGGTAGATGTGGTTGACTCAAGATCGTGTAACTCGAATACCTGCTTGCTGTTTCTAGTACATTCTTTCACGGTTTTTGCTGTAAATTTTAAAGAACCGTTTGGATTGACATGAAATTTGGCACACGGATAGCTAACATGTCAAAGAAAAAAAGTGATATTGTGCCAATGTGTGCTTTTGCCATGGGGGTGAATTGCACCCCCTGTATTGGGTGAAAAAATATATGTCCAAAATAAGTCTGGAAATGGATAAAGTGACTAATTCTAAGCAACTTTTATTCTATAGAGTTTTTTCACCCAGTCAATACTTTTCAAGTTATTTGCGAGTGAATATGTCCATCATTAAACAAAATAACCACGTTTATAGATGGTTTTTCGCAAATAGCTCAAAAAGTAAGTATTCTAGAAAAAAACATTCTTACGAAAAATATAGCCTGTAAAAAACTGAAAAAAAAAAACGGTGTATATGTTAGGGCTCTATACCTAGCAGAGGCAGAGTTATAGCTAATGAAAAATAGGTTCATATTCGTCAAATTCCAAATCGAATATTTTATCGTTAAATACCCAAAAAACGAAGCACTTTTTGGGGAAAACTTATTACAAATTTTTTAACCCTCTATTGCACACACCATTTTAGACAGCAGCAAGAATTTTTTTAAGGTAAATATGGGAAAGTATGATAATTTAGACTAGTTTTAGGTAGTTATTTATTTTTATAAGTTTTTATTTCTTTGAAAAAAAAGTGTATATTCAGATATACATTGTGCATATATTATTAAAAAAACTGCAATTCTATACCTTAGTCAATACAGATTTTTCATAGACGGTTCTTACCACAATATCTACAAATAATCTACTAATAATAAAAAAAATAAAACTATTGATGAAAATCTAGGAAACAGTTTCTGTCTGGAACAAAACATAGGAAACAATTACATTTAGTGCATTTTACTTTTGTTATTTTTTGGCATTTTTTATTCTTACATCTTCCTGTCTTTTTTTCATAGTGGGGCCAATGGTCCATTCTATCAGAAGTACAGTCTGCGTTTGGGGAGACACAAGTTTTAATTTTTTTTTATCCAATGATGGTGTACTGCCGGATAGGCGACCACTTTTTGCTAACTTACTAGCCCAACATACACTCTGAGCAACATCTGCCTTGAAGTCATATAAAGACAGTTGTTGTTTTTTAGGAATTCCACAGTCATCGCTAGCTCGCCTATACATAAGCCAAGCAATTATGACGCTCATGTCCATTAGATGAAAAAATATTCTAAGATAATATTTTCTCGACCGAATCTTTGTTCGGTAAAGTGCCAAGAGAGAATCTATCAAATCCACTCCCCCCATAAATTTAT
The DNA here is from genome assembly GCF_917563875.1 of Diabrotica virgifera virgifera. Taxonomy (NCBI): domain Eukaryota; kingdom Metazoa; phylum Arthropoda; class Insecta; order Coleoptera; family Chrysomelidae; genus Diabrotica; species Diabrotica virgifera. The sequence goes on along the minus strand of NC_065451.1, from coordinate 49,476,346 downwards.
TATATAAAATAATAATACTGGGGCATTTTATTGTTATACTTTCCTTTTTTTACGGTCGTACCTCTGGACAGTCGTTTCAGGAGAAGCACTGGCAAATGTACTTAGCAATGTCACTGCCTTATTGTCATACCATTTGACTACTCTAAGTGTTGTGCTGTTATGGACAGCAATCTTTTCCACACAACTCCCCTCGACCTTGCTTCATTAGCACTTTATCTGCTGGCAGCTTGTTTTCGGGAACCCTGTTTGTACGAACTGTACCCAAACTCTGGATGCCATTTTCAGATAACTTTATTTGCAACTCAGGACTGCAAAACCAATTGTCATAAAATAGCAAAAAGTTTTGGTTTTTTGGTATGCGTTCAGCTAAGCGAATAACAACATTACTGCTGGCACTTATATCTGGTAAATCGTCTGGTTGCTTATGAGCTCCACAATAAACCTCAAAATCATATACTATGCCGCTCGCACCTGCAAGACAAAATAATTTGTAACCCCATTTCTTGGGCTTTTTGGGATTATATTGCTTTAGCCCGCTACGTCCTTTATAGGGAATAATTTGCTCGTCAACAGATAAATGTTGCTCTATTGGTATGGACTTCATATTGTGCCTTATGGTTTCAATCACGTTTCTTATTTTGAACAAACGATCTGGCGGATTCAATGGTAGTTGGTGATTATCAGCAAAATGTAATTTTTTTTTTATTTGCTCAAATCTTCGTAACGGCATTACATCAGCGCCTTGAGAAATTCTACAAGCATTACTCCAATACCCTCTAGTACCTGGTACCGATATCAGTGACATATAGAAACATGCTCCTAAAAACTGTTCCAGATCTTTTGAATCCATAGAAAAGTTTCCAGATATATCTGTTTGTGTAGCATACAAATTTGATTTCTCCACTATATAATCGAACAAAGCTTTATCAACTAATTTATAAAAATATTGGACGGGAGTTTTCACTTCAGTTTCATCATGTAGGTGGGCACCCCAAAAAGGCGTTTGAGCTGCCTCATTCTTTGAATTTGTCCATTTCAAATCTATTTTCTTTTTCCATAATTTGAACGAATGGGAATTTGATTATTTGTTAGGTCTGATAGAGGTGGCGGTAGGTCTTCATCATCAGAAGAATCCGCTTGCTGACCCAATTGGTCACCTTCTACTATTTGATCATCACTACTAGATGAATCTAGAAACAGGAATTTACTAAAAAAAAGTTGCAATATGTAGGAAAAAACTTACCCTGTAACATATCTGGTAGATAAGTTTCATCTGTTATGCTATCATCGCCGCTATAATCAAGATCACTGTCAATATCTGGTAAAAGTATATGTGTTTCCTTTTGTTTGCCATAAAAACGTGTTGGATCCATAATCAAAATAAAAATACCGAAAGTACAGAAAAATTCAGTCACTATTGCACAGTGTATATTTGAATATACAGTTGTAAAATATGCACTACTACTTCTCACGAGTCGAAGATTGAAACACACAACACCTTGCTATTCAAAAGACTTTACAAGACTAAATACTAAATTTCATTTCTATTTTTACCTGCGTAAAACCCCACAAATAATTCACTGAAGTGGGCGGTTCTGCTAGTAACGTCATTAGACAACCCCCTCGATGTTGCCATTTTTTTTATCGCTGTTATTTGGAATTTCTATAGAAAACTTACATAATACAGTTGCTTAGACATGTATTTTAGAATATACAATGACCAATTTTGTTTTAAGATCGATATAAACCAATATAGACCAGAGATAATATTTATATATTTAAATATACATGGTACCATAGAGGGTTAAAGTGTTAAAAAAATCTTTATTTTTATTTTATAAAAAAATTTCTAGCATCAAAAGTAAATAAGTTACGCCCAAAATAAAGATGGTACCTTTTGTTTTGGCAAGAAAAAATCGGGAAGATCACCCCCTAATTAGCAACTTAAATGAAATTAATCGTTACCGCTTCACAACTTATACTTTACTTATGTTGTATTTATATCATCTGTAAGTTTCATTAATTCAAAGTGCTTATTTTTAAAAAAATTTGGTTTTAAAGTATAATTATTTAAAAAAAAATTTAATTTTAAAAAACATGCTTCGTTTCATAATAACTTAAAAATTGTCAGAGATACCAAAAATCTTAAGGAACAAAAAAAGTCGGCTATGCTTTTCTGAATATTTTGTTTTTTTTTTGTTTTATGTAAGACAAAAAGTGGTTAAGATTTGGTGTTTCTAAATTTGCATACACTCGTGATTAGTGACTCGTTCAAATCTTTTTAACTGCAGCTCTTTCAAAAATAAAAACTTTCAACCGATGAGACCTACAGATCATATAAACAATACATATACGAGAAAAAAAACTTGTGAAGTGGTAACGATTAAGTTCATTAAATATGCTAATTAGGGGATGATTTTCCCGATTTTTTTATCAAATCAAAAGGCACCAACTTTATTTTGAGCGTAACTTGTTTACTTTTGATGCTAGAAATTTTTTTACAAAGCAGAAATAAAGCTTTCTTTAAACACTTTAACAAAATTGTAATGAGTTTTCCCCAAAAAGTGCTTCATTTTTTGATTATTTCTCATTGAAATATTCGATTTCGAATTTGACGAATATGAATCTATTTTTCATTAGCTATAACTCTGCTTCTGCTAGGTACAGAGCCCTAAAATATACACCATGTTTTTCAATTTTTTACAGGCTAGATTTTTGTAAAGAATGTTTATTTCTAGAAAATACTTACTTTTTGAGTTATTTGCGATAAACCGTCTAAAAACGTGGTTATTTTGTTGAAAAATGAACATATTCACTCGCAAATAACTCGAAAAGTATTGACTTGGCGAAAAACTCTACGGAACAAAAGTTGCTTAAAATTAGTCATTTTATCCATTTCCGGACTCATTTTGGACATGCATTTTTTCACCCCCAAGATACTCACCGCCAGAGTAAAAGCACACATCGGCACAATATCACTTTTTTCTCTGATGTGTTAGCTATGTGTATCCAAATTTCATGTCTATCCAAGCGCTTCTTTAAAATTTAGAGGTTTTGCAATATTTTACCGTTAAAAAACGTACTATTCAGCTCATGTAGTCATATTCGTTTTCGACTAGGGTTTTTATAACTTTTCCGTAAAATCCATACAATTCTTGTACGAAAATTTATGGATTTAGATTATATATTAAACTAGTCCTGTCGCCAGGGGGGGTACAACGGCCTCCTGTATTCAGATGGACTTACCCAAGTTTTTATTATGTATTTTGGCCCGTAGAATACGAATTTTTTGGGTAACAGTTGATCCGGATGTCGATAAGATTGTTATAAACAAAGAAGTTGAGGAATTACATAACAGCGATTTCTCGCAAAACAAAACCTGTTTTTGTATTTTTTGGGCCATTCTAACCAAAAAATGTTCCTACAAGTTTTTTCGTATGATGCATAGTTTTCGAGATAAACGCGGTTGAACTTTCAAAAAATCGAAAAATTGCAACTTTTGAACCCGAATAACTTTTGATTGAAAAATAAAATAGGAATTCTGCTTGCTGAATTTGAAAGTTCAAGTCAAATTCTATCGGCTTCGAATATATACATTGCTAAAAATGTATGTGTTTATTGCTAAAAGAAGCTATAAACACATAGTGTTTCCCGTGCCTAATACATGCGTTTACATGCATGCTACGTAGAAATAGCCTCGCTTGCACTTGTACCTACTCTACCTACTCGTTCGATTTTAAATGAGAAATAATTGAAAACATCACTCCAGCACTAGGTGTTTATACTTTTGTTTAACAATAAAATAATAAATTTTTAGCAATGCAAATAACTAAAACCGATATACTTTGACTTGAAATTTCAAATGCGGTAAGCAGAATTGCTATTTTATTTTTTAATCAAAAGTTATTCGGGTACAAAAATTGCAATTTTTCGATTTTTTGAAAGTTCCACCGCGTTTATCTCGAAAACTATAAATCCTACGAAAAAATTTGTAGGAACACTTTTTGGTTAGAATGGCCCAAAAAATACAAAAACATGTTTTGTTTTGCGAGAAATCGCTGTTATGTAATTCCTCAACTTCTTTGTTTATAACAATCTTATCGACATCCGGATCAACTGTTACCCAAAAAATTCGTGTTCTACGGGTCAAAATATATAAAAATAACTTGGGTAAGTCCATCTGAATACAGGAGGCCGTTGTACCCCCCCTGGCGACAGGACTAAACATAAAAAAATTCATAAATAATATTGATTTACTGTACATCCATTAGAATTTTAAAAAAATTAGGAGAGTGAGTCTGGCGCCTTCCATTGGTTGGCGCCTTTTTTTTAACCACTCCGGCACTGAAAGATTGTATGTTTCTATGATGCACAAATCGAATATACATACTATTCAAATTAAAAACAAGTTATAATTTTTATATTTCGTACCATTTCTCCCAAATAAGGAATTTCCTGCTAATAAACACACTATTTAGGAGATTTTTCTTATACTCGCACGGCTTCATCGCTCGGCTTCCCTAGAAAAGGCGACATAATTTTTTATGTGAATCATAAAATGCAAAAGATATGGTCTCGATATAGGAAATCAAGAAGCGATTGGATATTGAGTTCTAGTTAAACTACTCATACAAGAACATTAAGATGTGTATAACAGGAATCCGTAGAGTAACTGAAATCTTAAGAATGTAAATGCTGCTGTGCAATGAAATCTTTTATAAAAAGAAGAAAAGAACTATAAATGCAGAGGTGCGCTGAAGAACATTTATAAAGGATATAGACGATTTATACGGGTCTCGATGTTTAATCCGGGAATAATAACACGGGTTTTATTTATTTAGTTTGTTAGGATTTCAAAACATTTATTAACTAACATAAATAGTATATTGTACAACAAGAGAGAAAAAGTCACGAGCGCAGAAGTTTGTTTGCGCAAATCAAGCGAGAGAGAAATATGTCACTTTCTCTCGTGTTATACACTGAACTTTTTCTATGGATGCGTTTTTGTCAAGAGTTCAAACTTCAAAATTAAATAATTTAGGTGCTTTTAGGTATATTATATGCCTAAATTGAAATAAAAGACATATATACACATACACATAGGTATTTAATATTCCTAATATTTATATACTTTATTTATTTAGGATTATAATTCACAGTTGGACAGTCTTAAAAGGTAATTTTTGATAAGTTTTGACAAGTTTGAACACATTTTGTTTGACAAAAATAATTGTGTTTGTATTGTGCATGTTACCATGCAAATGGCCATCATATGTATGTAAACCGGCAGTGAACCCGTGAGAAAAAATATTTCTCACTGCAATGGCCGACTTGTCTCACTGCCTGAGAAATTGTTCGTTTTGAATATATGTAAGTAGTGAGAGAAGTTGCACATTGTATAGCATCCATAGAAAAATAATATTTATTCCATATAATAAAATAAACTTTAGTTGAATGATACAAATAATCATCAGCAATAGCTATATTAATTTAATGATGTAGATCTGGCAGTGCATCGATTTCATTTTTTAGATACGCTTTATTTTAATTTCCCGTATAATTAATTTATGCAACTAATCTAGCAAGGACAAGTAGATGGAAAGCGAGGACCAGGAAGGCGAAGGATTTTCTGACTGAAAAATCTATGTACGTGGTTCAGCACAACAACCCAAATATTTTTAAAGCAGCAGTGTTCAAAGTACAGATTGGCATGATAGTCGCCAACATCCGAAACGGGTAGGCTCTACAAGAAGAAGATAATTAATTTCATCTGTGCTTAGACTAGTAAGCAATGTAACTGATTTAGTGTCCTAGACACAGATGCACTTTCTTTCTAGAAGTACCTATTAAGGTGGTATGACACAATGTTAAAATTCATAAACTCTTTAGGTACAGTAGCGTCATTATTTCAAAACCAATCTTCAACATATGAGTATGTACGTGAAGTGTAAACTTTCTATTTTAATAGTATCTAGGTAAAATTTTCAAAGAAAGCAGTAAATTTTTTATAACTGTACTTAAAGGAAACAATGTCATAACTTACTTGGTAACCTGCTCTAAAAATTGGTTTTTGTGTAATAATTGTTGAACTTAGGTACAAAATAACTACCATAAATGATTAACTATGCAAAAAGCTTTATTTTAAGCAACCGTTCATTATCCAGAGTGCCATAATTTTTAAATTAACTGTACCTAAAGGTAAAAATTATAGTTAAAAGCTGCAATCTAGGGATTTTGTTGATAAAACCGTAACAAGTTGGCATTGTTCTAGTGATAAATTAGTTCGGCTCTCACTTAATAGATGAGAAAATGAGTTCACGTGTCATTTAGTAGATGGCAGCAGTGGTGTATTAAATGGCGACAGATGCGCGTTTGCCGGATTTTAAAAAAATCTGCAAAACATTGAAAACAAGTTTTGTAGCGATAAAAATACGAATCACGAAGTATTGTTTAGAAAAGTGGCCCCTCCCCCTCCCAGTTAACATTTTGTACCTTGTTTGAGTTTCAACTCGGTAAACTCGGATCGGTACTAACCGGAGGGACCGCCATAGACATATTAAGGGTAGACAAGGCATACTGCAAAAACAAGCGTAACGCGGAAGTAGTCAATCAGTGGTCTATCTATCTCTTTTAACCAAGCGATCCTGCGCATGTGACAGATAAAGATGGCTAGACCACTCAATCCTTAATATTGGCGTTACACCTCGATGCACAGAGCGGCCCATAACTTGCCTAATCTACTAGGTAATATATCTATAGGGACCGCAGACGTTCGGATACAATTAGCGTCTCTTTTCAAAGACGATGACGTCGCCTTTTCTAAGTAACAAGACATTTACTCAACACACACACTACACATTACATAAGGTACCCGATTGCATACATTCACTGTAGGTACCACGCCATTGGCCATAAGTTGTCGAGGCACCAAATAAAAAAAATCATGATTGTAAAACGTCACAGTGAACGCAGACGTTCGGATACAAATAGCGTCTCTTTGTAAAGAAAATGACGTCGAATTTTCAAAGTAACAAGACATTTACTTAACACACAACCTAAACACTACACTGGGTACCTGATTGCAAAATCAACTGTACTATGCCAATGGTCATTAATTGTCGAAGCATATAAGCTAATACAAAAAAAAATTATAGTATATCAAATCAAATCAAATAATTTATTCAACCACTTAGTTATTATAAAATATACATATAACAGACCTAATTAATATACTTATACTGACTGATTCATCCGGAGGCAGACCTAGACACAAGGCATCTGTTTGTCGGATACCTCCCACTGATGTCAGTCAATACAATATACAATGTACATATAATTTATTAAATACACTGTCTATAATATGTATAAATTAAAGTAAAATATAAATCAAAACATTCAATAACAATAGCAAATCGACACATTTCTTTTTAGATTTTAACTGTTTATGTGATTTAGTTTTTTTTTTTTTTTTATTAGATGATTATTAGATGATTAGATGAAAGAGTAAAAAAGGAGAAAATACGAATTGGTTGTGCAAATCAAATTCAAACATTTTCAAATATTTTAAACATTTCCGGGTTACTGATAATTAAACTCTTTACTTCTTTACTAAATTTATGTCTTATATTAATTTCTTTTAAATGCGTTGGTAACATATTAAATAGTTTAGGACCATAATAGGAAAATGATCTCTGCGTCACAGTTTTTTTAAATAAATTAGTATTTAGATGTAGATTAGTAGCTGCTCTAGTAATTGAAGTTTTTTTATTGTTTTTTACTTTTGAAAATTGGGTCCTTAGGAGACATTGGTGTATATAAATTTGACGTATTTTGAATAATTTTGTTTCTTGGTAGAGTAGAGATGTTGAGTGTAATCTAGGTTTTTTAAATATTATTCTAAGTAAAATATTTTGTGAAGCTTGCAAATTTTTTAAATTAGTAGAGAATGCACCACCCCAAATAGTTATACAATATCTTAGAACTGATTCAACTAATGAATTATACATCATAATAAGATTGGACTTAGATAGGATGAACCTTACTTTATAAAATTTATGTATTAAAGCTCTTATACGTTTAGAGACATAGGTAATATGATGTGACCACCTTGTGTGATGATCAATCATAACACCCAAATATTTTATTACAGGGGTTTGTTCTAGTATGGGGCAATCACATATATTATCTTTACATCTGGGATTATGCAGTCTAATCTTTAAAGATGGTTGGTCCGTAACTGTTGGGGAAAATGTTACATATTTTGTTTTCTCGACATTTAAAGTTAAAAGATTATGATTTAGCCAAATTCTAATATTTTTAAGACAAACCTCTGTCGCAAAATGCACTTCTTCCCAAGTATTTCCTGTAATTATGAGTGCAGTATCATCTGCGTAACATACATATATAGTTAAGCTCTCCAGGCCTTGAAGGCCCATGGCTTGGTTTACTACTCCTTTCCTCCAATTTGGTGCTTTATTTTTCCAATTTTGTGTTTTTAAGTTTTTCTGTCCCTTTCAACATCTTTCTTCCATCTGGTTTTCGGTCTACCTTTCTTCTTCTTTCCTCCTATTCCTCCCATCCTCCCGTTAGTATTCTTTCGGGAAGTCTCGTGTTTGCATTATTTAAATATGTCCCAACCATCTCAGTCTCACAAGACTAATAAAACATTATAGACAAAACAATATTGTGTAATCATCAATTAATTAATGTCAGCACCTACATTTAAGTATTTTCGTAAGTGAAAAAATTATTGAAATTTAGTGGAGTAATACATTCGTACTTGCCCGCAGTGTCGATGAAATTCAGCAACTTATGGACAGGGTACAAAGAGCGAGTGAAGAAAGAGGACTTCTTCTTCTTCTTCTTGTAGTGTATATCCGTTTCGGATGTTGGCGACCATCATGGGAATCTGTACTTTGCACACTGCTGCTCTAAAAATATTTGTAGTTGTTGTGTTGAACCACGTACGTAGATTTTTCAGCCAGGAAATCCTTCGCCTTCCTGGTCCTCGCTTTCCTTCTACTTTTCCCTGCAAGATTAGTTGCAGCAGTCCATATCTTTCACTGTTCCTCATGATGTAACTGAGGTATTCGATTTTGGCTGCTTTTATTTTGATTAACATCTCTTTTTCTTTTTGCATTCTCAGGAAAATGGCCTCAGCAAAAAACATAAATAAAACAAAATGGCGCTGGTGGGCAAAACTCAAAATCCTGCCAGACAATTTAAAATAAAAACCAGTTAATTCAACATGTAGACTTATGTGTATACCTTGGAACAGTCGTTAACTCGAAATGGGATCAAACGACCGAAATACGATCTAGAACTGAAAAGGCCAGAGATTTAACAACTTGAGAAATAAATTCACCAAATTCGACATATCTATCTCACTAAAAATACGGCTGCCAAAATGCTATATATTTCCAGTCTTGCTGTATGGAGCAGAGGCCTGGACAATAGCGGAGACTGAAAAAGCTAGAAGAATTCGAAATGTGGGTGTACCGACGTATCCTCAAAATATCCTGAACGACTAACACCCAACGTAGAGGTACTGCGGGAAAACAAACAGAAATCTCTTTTACAATTAAGAAACGGAAACCTGAATACCCCGATCATAATATTATGAAACTTAATAAATATCGTTTACTGCAACTGATAATACAGTGTAAAATAGAGAGCAAACTCAGACCCGAAAAAATAATTAGAAATGAGATACATATTCTTCTTCTTCGTACGCTGCTTATCCGTTCCGGATGCTGGCGATCAGCATGTCTGTCCTAACTTTGCTTGCTGCTATTTAGAATAGTCTGTTTGTCGATGTACTAAACCAGTTTCTCATGTTTAGAAGACAAGATATTCTTCTTCTCCCTGGTCCTCTCTTTCCAAATACCTTGCCCTGAGAATGATTGGCATTAATCTCTGTTCATTCGTCATAACATGGCCAAGATGTTCTAGTTTGCGCTCTTTGATGGTGTTAATAATCTTGCAGTCCTTGCCCATTCTACGTAGGACCTCAACATTAGTCACATGATCCATCTACAAAATTCTTAAAATGCGCCTGTAACACCACATCTCGAATGCCTTGAGTTAAAGAAGCTTCGGGAAGTGTCCAGGCTCCTACTCCGTATAATAATGTAGAAAATGCATAGGATCTGACGATAGAGATTTTGGTACCAAGTGATAAACCGTGACTTTGAAAAGAGATTTCATCATTATGAACGATGATGTCGCTTTTCCTATGCCTTGTTTTATTTCACTAGAGTGGTCTCATGGACTGTTTATGTTGGTACCAAGGTATCTGTAGCTGTCCACCCTGTCAATTGGTTGTTGGTTAACCAAAAGTTGTGTATTTAATATTTCGCGCTTACTGACTATAGTCCTTGTATAGTATACCATTACTTTGTTTTTTTTTTATTGAAATTAGGTTCATGTTCACTACTTCTATCTTATATGCGCGACATTATTCTTTGCAAAACATCTAGGTAGGCTATGTGCAAAAACTACTGCGTCGTCGGCATATCTAATGTGTTGTTTAGATCTATCATCTACTCCCGTTTCCTTCAAGATGGTTGTGAGCTGATCATGTTTTACTCTATCTAATGCCTTTTTGTAGTCGATAAAACAAATATGTATATAGGTAAGTCACAGTTGACATCTCTGCATATAAGCAGTTGGACAGTGAATAGAGCCTCTCGGGTGCCTAAGGGCAAGGCATTGCGGAATCTAATCTGTGTCCATGATACTTGTTCTTCAAATTTTATAATATATCCTGCTGTATATCGCTTTTAAAAATTTTTTAAGTAAGTGGCTCATTAGGCTAATTATTATTCTGTCCTCGCATGTTGAAATGGGAAACAAAATGTAAGTGTGAAATTTTCAGAGGAAAAAATTTCCCTGTTGACATTCGATATGAAAAAAATTGTTATTTTAGGAACGCTGTTTTTCAACTGACTTACGTATTTTACATTTCTTAGAAATACTATTCTTATAAATTATAACTCGATCTTCATTCTCTTACCCTAATAACACAAAACATTCCATGAATGTTCCTAGAATGTACACACAGGACATTGAAAACATTCCTGGAATGTCCCCAAATGCACACGAATGTCCCTGGAAAGTCCCAGGAAAGTGCTGTGTCAGCATTTTAAATATTCTTAGAATGTTCTGTTGGAACATTCCATGAATGTCTACGAATGTTCTTTGGACATTCACAGTCTATTTTTTAGACTGAATATCTTGTTGGAACATTCCATGAATGTTCTTTGGACATTCACAGTATATTTTTAGACTGAATGTCTTGTTAGAACATTCCATGAATGTCTACGAACGTTCTTTGAACATTCACAGAATATTTTTTAGACATTCACTGAAATATATCGTCAGTAATGTGACAATACCTCCTATATGTTTTTTCATGAGGTTTGCAGGAGACGAAAAACATTTTTTAAGGTCACTTTCTGTTTTCGTACGTATTCTGACTTTTTTGTAGTAAATAGATAGTTGAATTTACTGCAAAACAAGTCAAAAAATATATGAAAACAGGAGGTGGCCGAAACAAGTTTTTAGTCTATCTTACAAATCTCTTGAAAAAAACAGATAGGAGGTATTGTCACATCACTGACGATATGTGGCCATACCAAATAATACATGCTTGATAAATATAAACATTTTTATTGCAAAAAATCTTTACATACATTTTTTAATGTAATTTACTGACATTCCTAAATATTATAAAAAAATGTGTCACATTTGCTTTGTAAACCTTTCTTTTGCTTTTCGTAGCCACATATTCCGTTTCCTTTCTGGTTTTTTGTAGACCACTTCTCTCAGCTGATTCTAAAAGAAAATAAAATAAAAGGTAATTTTTCTATCCTTTACAATTAACAATCAGAAGAAATATTATTTACAGGTAATAATACGCATAAATAATAATAATAAAAAAATAAATATTAAATAATATTTAAATAAATAATAAATAATATTTAATAAATAAAATAATAATAATGAACATTTTGTATTTTGACAACGACATCCGACGTGGAAGTAGAAACCTTAATAAAATTATTTTTTCAAGTAAATTGTGGCTTATTTCCTCATTAGAATAGTTAATTACAAAAAAGCCACAAAGAAATAGATTTTTCACAAACAAATAAGTATTTAGTATTCATTATATTTATTGTTTTTATTATTTACTCTAATGTTGTTCTGAAGCTATTTTCTTGTGGCATTTTTACAATTTTAACTATTTAGAATGGGAAATAAGCCACAATATTATTAAAAAATGATTTTTATTAACGTTTCGACGCCCAAATCGGGTGCCGTTGTCAAAATACAAAATACTATTGTATTATGTAGACCCTTACGATATGTTAAAAAAATCTAAATTCATACTCTTATAGTTTTTTCTCCTGAAGAAGTCACAAAAGTGTGACGAAATATTGAGAAATAACAAATAGACTTTTATTTCACATGACCGAATTGCTGAAACTTCAAACCACTATAACACAGTACGGTCGAAAATATTTGGGCGTCGAAACGTTAATAAAAATCATTTTTTAATAATATTGTGGCTTATTTCCCATTCTAAATAGTTAAAATTTACTTTAATGTCCTACTGGTACATTATTTGACAAATAATGACATTTCGAAGTCTGTTAAGTATGATATAACGCCCTTGGGCATTAAATTTAAATAACGACTTAGATACTGTCAAGTTGACAAATATCAACCTAAGTAAAACTATGGTTACCACAATTATGTTACTACTGTTACTGGTAAATGTACTTATTTAAAAACTAATCAATTCAAAATTCATTCAAATTTTTCGCATATAAAGAATAATTTAGTCAGACATTAAACGTTGAAGGCACCACAGGTATTATAATAATAACGCTTTCGGTCAACGTATATCCCTCAGGCCCTTGTTAAAAACACCATTGACCTCAAGCGTTATTATCCTTATAATACCCTTGGTACCTTAATAACTGTAACATAAGATTATACCTTAATTCTTGTTTTCTATTTCTGATGTTTTTATTTATTTACATTGAATATTAATCTGTTTTGTTGTATAATCTACTTCGCAATAATTATGTGATATATTTGACTTAAAATGAATTCAAAAATTTTTTGCAGTTGGGCAACAATGTCAACTTAGATCTCCGATGTAGATAATGAATTACAACAGTATCTATATTGTACAGACTGTATTATTAATTAGGTTATTTATTTATTTATTTATTTATTTATTGAAATATACATCCACCAGGTATAAACCCATAAAGGTGTACATAAGAAAACTACATACATTGACTGAACACTTGATGACAAAATATAAAATAAAATAAAAGAATAACCAAAAATGTTTCTGTTGTTAATACACATACACAATAATAAACAAAGACCTTAATAAAGAAAAATAACATGGCATCAATTCGATAAGCTATTGCGTATTTCGCGTTTAAAGATGTTAAAACCAAGAAAAAAAATGCATATACCTGTGTGACATAAGCTATTGGAACAGCACAGTCTCTTAAACGAACAGATGAAAGTGAAGTTCTGTCAATATCTTTTTCTAAAAAGTGTTTTGAACATACTCCTCTATTAACAAATCTGATCTATACTTCATGTCTTCTTCGCAGGATCTTCTGGAAAGCTAAAAATACAAAATATATGCATTACTAAGCATTATTAACAAATTTTAGTTTTAAATAAAAAATATGATTAATGGACTCACAAAATATTATAAAACAGCTTAGAAATTGTTTATTAGTATAGTCGGTTCCCCAAACTCTGACACAACTGGCTAGTGATTTTAGTAGGTATTTTTTTTTGTTTTTGACCAATTTTGCCAAAATTACAGTAATTATTAACTATTTAGTTATTATTTTTTTTTTGCCAATTTTACCAAATTGGCAAAATTATTTACTAAAATCACTAGCCAGTTGTGTCTGAGACTCAGTAGTACTGAGACTGAGTTTAGCAAATCGACTATAATATTCTGTGTATTCATTAGTTGGTACTGCATATTATAGTGTGTGGTCTACCATCCTATTTATAAAGGCATACATTAGCAAAAACGCAAAAAGAATTACTTTAGTTTTACAAATCCTATTGTTATTATCTCTATTTACTATTTTAGTTAGGAATAAGCGAAGTTTGTGGCTTGTTCACAATTATTATTAAAATAATAAATGGATATGACCAATTATTAACTTATAAAATAAAATAATAATTCTTCTGATTTATGCCTTTTATTCACTTTGTTATATCTAGGTTACTTAAAAGATTTTTTATGAATAGTATTATTAGGGTATTAATAGTATTAATTTATTTTCTGAAATACAGGGCATGCCTTCGTTTACATATTTGCATACCTACTAACCTTTTAATAGGGCTTTTCATTCAGTCATTTGTTTGGAGCTTCTGTCATAATTGAAACGTTATTACTGCAGATTTTTTTATCTACATTTGTTTCTGCTACTCCAACTGCGTTAAAAACAGGACACCATTTTATTCACTATGTTAATAATACTATTAAAGCTATTATAAAAGTATCCGAATTAAAAAAATATTCTTAAAAAGCACAAATAATAGAAACAACGATCCACCCACGGCAAAGCAAGGTCAAGGTGGCCAAGATGAAGATGTCAAGATGGCCGAAGCGAGGTCGTTGGTTGGTCGTTTTTAGTCACGTGATGCCCTCTCAAGCGCCATGCACAAAAATATATGCACGGCGAATTTGAAAATGAACGCAAAAGAAATAAATATAAATGCCTCTCTTGGGTTTTGCATAAGTTATAAGTATTTTTTTTATTAACAAAATCGCATTCCAAATTGAATATTCGCGAACAATAATTTTTATTACATTTGTATGTTTATAATATTGTATTAATTGAACTTGGGAAACTCTTTAAATTTGACATATTATTGCACTGTAGGCCTAAAGTGTCACTTAGTTTGTCTGGTATGTTATAAGTAATGTTGTATCTGTTACACGTATGTATTATTTCGCAACTTAAAATATAGGAACATTGGTAGTATGTTCACAGAATGTCTTATGGTAACATTCCAGGAATAATTTAAACAGATGTTCACCGAATGTTCCCTAAATGTCCAGGACATTCAAATATTGATAGAACTTTGGTAGTACATTCCTGGAATGTTGTGTGTTGTTAGGGTAATAATTAACATAATCCCATTTATGGTCATTTAGATAGGTACTTACTGAGCAGGTAAAGAAAGTAAAGAATCACGAAGTAATGAAATATTTCTAAATGAATGAACGTTTAGTATTTAATGAGAATTTACCCCTATTATATCAGCTCCTACATTATCAGAATAGTAGGTAAAGAAAGGATTAAGAGCTGTCGTCACTAAATACAAAGTACGATTGAGACCGAAATGTGTCGAACGTAAGTTCCAATGCGTGGCATCAATGCTGTTGTTCAGAAAATTAAATAAGAAAGTGAAAATATATGTACGTGCTGCCATCTATTCAAAGAATTGTTAATTAGTTAGTTTATTTAGTTGCCACACAAATTGACCGTGGCGTTTAAATACCCCCTTAAGAGTGTTTACATTAACAGTTACTATAGTCCAGAGAAATAAGGTTTTTGTCCGGACACTTGAGCAGCCAGGTTGCAAATGGATTTTTTGGGTACTATATACCTAATACATTATAAATACAAAAATGCCCGTCACAGTTCGGACGAGAAACTTAGTTATTAACAAATAAGGGTCAAAAATGGCAGTTTTTTCGTTTAAATCGCTACAGGTAAAAATAGGGTAACTGAATATCTTATTTATAGTATTCTTCTTTTTGTAGGTGAGCCAAGGTTTAAAATGGCACTTTTTGAATTTTGGTCTGATCCTTTTTTGTTTCGGAATGTGCAAAATAAGACTAAAATTTCAAAAATAAAAAATGTGCTAAAACTTTTGCGAAAATAACCTTAAGATTTTCATATTGCACGAAAAGTTGAGTCAAACATTACATATAACGCACAAAAATTTTTTAAGACGATTCGTTAATAGTTTAAATTTTATTCAATTTGTTTATCGCAAGAGCTTTTTTTTCGCAATGTTGTTGTTCAGATAATAATAATGACATAGCAATTCTGTGGAAATAACATGCAAGAATAATAGTTATATTTCTAAAGTATTGAAAAAAATTATTAAGAAGTCGTTTTTATCACTCCGAAAAAAGTTTAGTAAAATAGAGTCATTTTTGGCTTCTAAACAATTTGAATAACTTTGTTAATATTGACTATTTAGTAAATCTACTTTAGGATTTCAAAAGCTGGTATTTTTATACGAATTTTTAGAAAAAAAAACTTTTTGCCTAGGTTAATTAGGTTCAAAGTTAGAGACTTTAATTTTTTAATTCGCAGTTACTTCTATATACATCAAATTCTCCTGTAACAGTGTTAGTTACCATACTACTCCGAAACGGCTTGGCCGATTTTTAGAAAATTTTACACGTTTAGCCTGTAGGACGTTGAAGAGGTTTTAATCAGTTTTTTATACCCATAAGGTATAAGAGGGGTTGCCCCCCTGACATTTTTTTATTTTTTTGGACAAAATTATCTACCTTAATTTTATATGATGTAGAATTAAAAAATACATACAACCCTTAATTTTCACTCTTCTATCACCAACCCCTATTTGTTAATAGCCATCTATATATTTACATCTATAAAATTCTCCTGTCACAGTGTTAGTTTCCATACTCCTCCGAGAACGCTTGACAGATTTTTATGAAAATATATATGTATATTCGGTAGGTCTTAGAATCGGGCGTAATCTATTTTTTCATATCCCTGAGTGATAAGGGGAGTTCCCCCTAAAATTTTGTAATGTTAGGTGGGGTTGTGTATACATAACGTACTCTATAAGACTACGAGTACATACAAATTAAAAAAATTATGATCAAAATCCATCAACAAGTTCCAGCGATATTAATCGCAGCATAAGTTTGCAGAATCAGTTTCATTTTTTGAGTGAACGTATTTTAGTAATTCCCCTCCACCGACCACGAATTAATTCCGTTCGGACGCCATTTTTAAAGCTTTATTAACCACTCTGTTGAGGTTCAAAATTTACTCAAACTTTTACACATAACCTATATATCTTCAACTTCAAAATTAGTTAGGTTGCTTAATTGTTATACACAAAGTAGCCGTCAATTAAATAAAAAAGTGGCTAACTTTGACCGTAATTAACCTAGGCGAAAAGTTTTTCTTTGAGAATTCGTATAAAAATACCAGTTTTTCAAATTCCATCGTAGTTTAACTTACAGTCAATATTAACAAAGTTATTCAAATTTTTTATAAGCCAAAAATGACTCTATTTTAGTAAAATGTTTTCTGAGTGATGAAAATGACTTTTTGATTATTTTTTAAATGCTTTGAAAATATGACTATTCTTCTTTCATGTTGTTTTCACAGAATTGCTGTATCGTTATTATTTTCTGAAAAATAACATTGCAAAAAAAAGCACTTTGGGAAAAACAAATTGAATAAAATTTAAACTAATTGACGCATCAATATGAAAGTCCTAAATTCATTTTCGCTAAAGTTATAGCAAATTTTTTATTTTCGAAATTTTAGTTTTATTTCGCAATATCCGAAGCAACAAATAATCGGACCAAAATTCAAAAAACGCTATTTTAAACCTTGGCTCATCTACTAAAAAAAAATATTATAAATAAGACATTTAATTACCCTATTTTTACCTGTAGCGATTTAAATGAAAAAACTCTCATTTTTGACTCTTATTTGTTAATAACTAAATTTCTCGTCCGAACTGTGACGGGCATTTTTGTATTTATAATGTATTAGGTATAGTGAGGCAAATAAAGGGCCTATTAGAAGTATCTCGAGAACTAAAGACAACAGAATCATGAAAATTGGAATAAAGGGGTTTTGAAAGATTATCTATTAAATGAAAATATTTTCATCTCTTTGCAACTTCCGGTTATACCGGAAGTTGCTTATAACTTCGTTTTTTTAAATAGGATACCCTGTATATTTTTACATTTTTTGATTCTCTTCGATGTCTTCTTTCTTAAAATATGAGGTTTTGTAATATTATACAGGGTATTTTAAAAGATAATTACGTTTTTTTATTAATTTCGTAGCAAAATTAACACCCTGTAGAATTGTAGTAGTTTGACATCTAAAACTCTACTTACGTTCAAATGATTTTTAATATACTCTACTATTGTTAAGAATCATTAATACAGTCAAACCCGCTTATTAGAATCCCTGTTATAGGAATATCCCGCTTTAAGGAATATAAATTTGATGTTCCGAAACGTTTCCACTAGCTACCGAGGATCGCTTATTAGAATATCCCGGTTATAAGAATACTTTTGCTTGGCAGGAAGGCTATTCCAATAAGCGGGTTCGACTGTATAGCTAAATTTTTAATTTTATTATACAGGGTTGGTCGAAATTCGGAATGAGTATTTTCTGAGTTTTCTTAAATGGAACACCCTGTATTTTAGTATTGTAATGAAATGATATTTTGTGGTACTTTTTTATTTCTTAAGCATTCCCTATACCTAACTGCTTTAATTTGTGCTTAATTGTTAATCGCACCAACAGTCTTAACTAAGTAGGTATTTCGATAGCTAAACCATTATTGGTAATTTTAAGGACCAGTCTGGATTAATATGTATTTATTTCTGAAAAATTATTTGGGATTGAGTATTTTCACGGCCAACCTAATAAAATTTTACGTATTTTTTGTTGGAATTAATGTTTAGCTTGAATCACCAATAACTCACAAATTAAAGCAGTTAGGTGTAGGGAATGCTTAAGAAATAAAAAAGTACTATAAAATATCATTTCACTACAATACAAAAATACAGGGTGTTCCATTTTAGAAAACTCAGAAAATACTCATTCCGAGTTTCGACCAACCCTGTATACTAAAATTAGAAATTTAGCTATACTAATGATTCTTAACAATAGTAGAGTATATTAAAAATCATTTGAACGTAAGTAGAGTTTTAGATGTCAAACTACTACAATTCTACAGGGTGTGAATTTTGCTACGAAATTAATAAAAAAAACGTAATTACCTTTTAAAATACCCTGTATAATATTACAAAACCTTATATTTTAAGAAAGAAGACATCGAAGAGAATCCAAAAATGTAAAAATATACAGGGTGTCCCATTTAAAAAAACGAAATTATAAGCAACTTCCGGTATAACCGGAAGTTGCAAAGAGATGAAAATATTTTCATTTAATAGATCATCCTTCAAAACCCCTTTATTCCAATTTTCATGATTCTGTTGCCTTTAGTTCTTGAGATATTTCTAATAGGCCAGTTATCTGCCTCACCCTATATAGTACGCAAAAAACCCATTTGCAACCTGGCTGCTCAAGTGTCCCGAACATGGTATATTTTTGCCTTATTTCCCTGGTGTACTAAGTTGTCTCGCTATGGATACTCACATAAAATCTCGCTAAAATACTCACATGCCTAGATTTAAGGTGATTTTAATTTTGTTGTGCAAAGGCTGCGGATGTTAAGTCTTTTAAATACAGTTTTGTGATGATAACTTGTATTTTGCAGTTAGTCTTTTTTATTTTATGATAAAATATAGAAGGAATTTATATTTCTAAAATTTCAGCTCCGCAAATGTATTCAGAAAGTCACACTCGCTCTTAAGTTACCATCTTCCTTGATTCATTGTCTTTTCGATCTGAGTTGAAGGGTCGTAGCCTTTTTTATTGTTTCAGAACACTAGACCTTCAAGGATAAACGACATAGTTGTGAGTTAAGTCTGTAAACATTTTATGTAAAATTTTTTGCATATAACTGAATTAAAGATAATATATGTATAATCTAGACATTTCACGACAGAGTTGTAACTTATTTCGTTCAGTATGAAGTAGACTTATTTTAGTGAGTATATTACGTTGCATAATTTTATTTTGTATTTGTTTCGATTATTATAGTCTAGTCGCAACATAGGGGGTCCCGTGGAAAATTTTTCGTTAAAAACCACAATGTTATATAAAATAGAAGCAATCGAATTGTGGTGCTATCGACGAATCCTAAAGATATTGTGGGTTTCGCACACTTCCACTGAAGATGTTCTTCAAATAATGAATTCAGAACGTCTGCTCATAAGCATCATAAAGAGGAGAAAAACAGAATACTTCGGCCATATAGTTCGAGGACCTAAATACCATCTACTTTGCCTTATAATACAAGGAAAAGTGGAGGTAACGAGATGGATTTGTCGAAAGAAACTTTCATATCTGCGTAATATTAGATAATGGTGAAAGGTTTCAGGAAATTGTAAACATGATGACGGCCAACGTCTGAATACAGACACGGCACTTAAAGAAGAAGAAGCGGGAAATTCTAGCTCGCCGTGATTTTATGGTGGTAATATAGGTTTTTTGGGTCGCTGAATCCAATGGAAGAGGTCTGGAAGCCCAAATATGATGCGTTTAATTGATATTAACAAATTATGGTAAAATTATTTATTTTAAGGGAATTATTAGAAGCCGTATAAATAAATTGATAATGTTAAGGTCTTCACTGGTGTATTTTTTGTCGCTGAATTGAATGCGACTGGTCACGATTACTCAAAATATGCTTTTATTTTGTTAATAACAAAATAATTGTTTATTCGCCGAAAAGCTCGAAATAATGCGCCATCTACAGCAAGTTTGTAGTCTTGTTCATAGTATTTTTATATTCTAAATCGATTTCTACTAGTCGTGATAGCTTAAACCATGTTCCGACTTTGTTATTATTAAATTATTGCAAAAATAACGGTTTATAGTACGTTTACTCACGGTTTTTTCTGTAAATTTTAAAACACCACTTGGATTGTCATGAAATTTGCCACACACGTAACTAACATGTCAAACAAAACAAGTGATATTGTGCCGATGTGTGATTTTACACTGGGGTGACTTTCACCCCTTTTCGGGGGTGAATAAAGATACATTTAAAATAATTCCAGAAGTGGATAAACTGATTAATTTTAAGCAACTTTTGTTCTATAGAGATTTTCGAGTAATTTGCGAGTGATAATGTTCATTTTTCAACAAAAAAAAACCACTGTTTTGGTGGTTTTATAAGCAGTTTCGAACCAATTAAACTTACAGGTCATATAAATACAACATAGGTAAAGCAACTTGTGAAACTGTAACGATTAAATTCATTTGAGATGCTATTTATGTGGTGATTTTATCGATTATTTTACGAAAAAAATGGGACCAACTTTAGCGTAACTTGCTTATTTTTGATACTAGATACTTTTTTTTCAAAAAACAAGAATAAAGTTTTTTTAAGTTTTAAAAAAGTTGTAATAAGTTTTCCCCAAAAAGTGCTTCATTTTTTGGTTCTTTTATTTTGAAATATTCGATTTGGAATTTGACGAATATGAACCTGTTGTTCATTAGCTACAACTCCGTTTCTACTGGGTCTATGGATCTCACATATACACCATTTTTTTTCACTTTATTATAGTCTATATTTTTGATATGAAAATTTTTTTGAAAAAGTAGTAAAGTACTTTTTGAGTTATTTGCGAAAAACCGTCGAAAACGTGGGTTTTTTGTTGATAAATGAACATATTCACTCGCAAATAACTCGAAAAGTATTGACTTCGTGAAAAAACTCTATGGAACAAAAGTTGCTTATAATTAATCAGTTATCTATAATATATTGCTTATAATTAATCACCCCTCGAAAAAGGGTGAAAGTCACCCTCATCGGCAAAATATCACTTGTTTTGTTTGACATGTTAGCTACGTGTAAGCCAAATTTCATGTCAATCCAAGTAGTTTTTAAAATTTAGAGCAAAAACCGTGAGCAAACGTACTATAAACCGTTATTTTTTCAATAATTTATTAATAACAAAGTTGGAACATGGTTTAAGCTATCACGACTAGTGGAAATCGATTTAGCGTATAAAAATACTTAGAAAAAACTACAAACTTGCTGTAGATACAGCAATATTTCGAGCTTTACGGCGAATAAACAATTATTTTGTTACTAACAAAACAAGAACACATTTTGAGTAATAGCGACTAGTCGCATTCGATTAAGCCACAAAAAAGACACCAGAGAAGACCTTAACACTATCAATTTATTTACAGGACTTCTAATAATTCCTGAAAAATACCTAATTTTACCTTAATTTGTTAATAGCAATTAAACGGACCATATTTGGTCTTCCAGATCACTTCTATTGGATTCAGCGACCCAAAAAACCTAATGCCACCATCAAATCACGGTGAGCTAGAATTTCCCACGGGACCCCCTATGTTGCGGCTAGACTATTAGGAGGTTACACAATTTGTTGAGAATAGTGCGAGTATCACTTACTTACCAAAAGGTTTTCGGTTGAAAAATTGCGGCCCATCTTCTTCTTTACGTGCCATATCAGAATTATCCGATGTTGGCGATCACCATTGCAAAGGCTTCTCTATATTCGGCCATATGGAATAATTGTCTCTCATTTGATATATGAGTCCATTCACGAATGTTTTTTAACCAAGAAACTTGTTTTCGTCCTACACCACTACGGCCCTTTATTTTTGCCTTTAAGGATCGGTTTTAATATTTTATAGCGATCCCCCCTCACTATATGTTCCAGATAAGACATATTCCGGTATTTAACAGTCTTTAGCAGTTACAACGTAGAATGAAGTAAGCACTTCTGTTGTATGTAGGCATATGAATTTATTAAAAATTGCGTCTTTGACTTTTGTTCTATTTCTGACCCAGTTGATTGCTTTTTGTCTGTCAATTTTACTCCTAACATTGCTCTCTCCATGGCTCTTTGTGTCTTCATTATTTTATCCATGTTTGCCTTTGTCAAGGTCCATGTTTGGCATGCGTATGTGAGAATTGGGAGTATGCACTGGTCAAACACTCTTGTTTTTAAGTATTGTTGTATTTTTTTATTCTTTAGGACCCATTTTAATTTTCCAAATTCTGCCCAGGCTAATCTGACCCTTCTTTTTACCTCCGCTGTTTGGTTTTCCTTATTTATTTTTATCATCTGTCCCAAATATATATATAATCATTAACCGCTTCTATTGTGGTGTCGTTTAGTATTACGTTTCTATTGTCTTGTGTGTTTGTCATTGTTTTTGTTTTGGCCAAATTCATTTTTAGACCTATTTGTTCGGATTCATTTGCTAGTTCGGTTAGCATGGTTTGTAGTTCTTCAAAACTTGATGCTATGACTACTACATCGTCTGCGTATCTCAGGTGGTTTAGTTTCTTTCCATTTATGGTTATTCCCATGTTTGTCCACTCCATTGTTTTGAAAACACCTTCCAGTGCTAATGTAAATAGTTTAGGAGAAATAACATCTCCCTGTTAATTGGTATGGGTTTTGTGGTTTCTTCCAATTGTACTGTCATTGTTGCTTTCTTATATATATTATGTATTAGCATTTTGTATGTGGAATCTATTCTACAGTTGTTTATAGCTTTTTCTAATGCCCACATTTCCACGCTGTCAAATGGCCCTCCTTAGTACTACTTAATTAGTTTTTCTTGCTGTCCAAGGTCTTTTAAGCATCCGTTTATGAATGCACAATAACCTACTTATTTTAATTTAATATATTTTTTCTTAAACGATTTCCGGAATGGAAGTCAAAACGTCAAAAACACAAAATACAAAATGGAAATTTTATTACAATTTATTATGGCTTAATCCCATATATAGTTATTTATGTACCAAGTCAGTAAAGTTACTCTTTATCGAACGAGTCTGATATTATGAGCAGAGCGAGCGAGGCGAATAACAGACGAGTTCGATAAAGAGTCTTTACTGACGTGGTGCATACAAAATTTTATCGCCAATCATAAAAAATATTAACACTTACTTAATTACATCCTAATGAAAAAAGAGTGTGTGTCTTGGTACGCACGTAAGACGTTATATTTCTATTATTATAATTTCAACGAAATAAATATATTATAAACAGTTTAATCGTATTTTTATTTAAATATTGAACCAATTTTAACACTTAAAATAAAATACCAAAAATTAACAATACCGTTAATAGTTACGTTATTGTTTATGAAGTGTAGCCTTCCGCAGCGCAGTTGTTTATCCCTTGATGAATAGTAGAAAATCTAAATAAATATATTAGCTAACAAATTATCATTAATATCTGTCACCGTCCTATATATAATCGAATTAACAAAAACACCATTTCATAATATAGTTGCATTGATACAAAACTTAAAAGATTTAAGAATTTTATTAATTTTAGACGAAATAAAAATCTCGTATGACAGTAATGACGATGACAGAATGCTTTTGCCTGATGGCCGATTTCGATGTTTAATCGATAGTTGTTCAAGTAATCAATATTGAATAAGTACCTACTTAATTTACTTAATCTGTAAGTTTCAATTTATGTTTTATGAATATAATTGCAAAATACTACAGAATTTCACTTTCTGACATAAATTTAATTAAAAATAACGTAAATTTTGTACAATATTTTTAATAATTAAAGTAAATAAATTTTAAGTTCACTCAAAATAAGTAATCGTTTACTGCCATCGACCGCTTACATTCAATCTCAGTTAATTTGATTAATCGCGGCAGGAAAAGTAAAATTCTTCTTTCAGTACAATAAAGTGTTACATTACTGCCGCAAATGGCGTCAAATGAGTACAATAATGAATGACTTTAGTGATGGTTGGCGATAAAATATATTATTTATACTGGAATCTTATTGTAGATATGGTTTTCTTATACTGATTCAATTATTTATTATAGATAATTTATTATGTTATTATTTTATTATATTGTTAGTTTTTTATTATGGGCTAAATATATTTTGAGTTTTCTTTGTTTTAGTAAATAGTTTGGATATTTTAGTTATTTTTTCCCAGATCCATTAGACATTTCTGCATTAAACCTATATATCAATGTTAGGTATTGTATATCTAAGCGCTCCAATATCGAATCTAAGATATTTATAAACTGTCATATCAATCTTGCTTCAGTGACATTGTGTTGCATCGCTGTAAAATATTTATTCGAAGTCCGTTGTAGCTCTTACGTTAGTACTAAATAATAACCTGGAGATATTTGGGAGAATTATGACTAAATAATAACCTGAAGACATTTAAATCTATTTTACATCGCGAGTGGGATATACATAAATCGAATAAGAATTATTTCCTTTCCCATTTTTTAATACATTTGGGAGAATTATTACTAAATAATAACCTGGAGACATTTTTCTCATTCCATCATTGCTTCTCCATTTTTCTTAACACATTGTTAGTTTGTACATAATGCTCTTCATTAATTCCAGTTTGGAACGCTTCCACCCATCCCCGTATAATGCCATCTAAGCAAAAATGTTTTGTTACCGGAATAATAACAAACGATATCAATACATGTACCTACGAACTGATGCAAGAATCTTAAAAATCGGAGTACAAATAATAAAGTTATAAATTTTCAAACTTAATCAAAAATTTTTAATGGCGGAATTTTGTGCCGGTGGGTATATATGTATACTATTCTTAAATAAATCTAGGAAATACACTCACCGGCAAAATTAACCGCCCACCTTACAAATCGGTCATTTTTGATGTCTCGAATTTCCTAAACCTGTTGTCGGATTTAAGTAATCTTTTTAATATTATGTTATAGCCTTATTCATTCTTTATATCGCTGTAATTTGTTACCAAACAGGTAAATTATCATTCAAATTGGGTACCGGGTGTACCAATCAAACTGCGTCTTTTCTCAAAGTTCGTATCACCCTGTGGAATATTCTAGAATTTATAAAATACTAAAATTAAAACCCATCTATAGCCTCATATTTTCTCAACATTTTGTTTTTTGGTTCATTCGCTTATGTTGGACCATAAAATATCTTAATACCATAAAATCGTGTATCCATAAAATCCATGTTGGACCATAAAATCTTATGTCAAAATAAAGGATCTTTTATTACAAGCCGACTTAAAAGACGTTGGCAATAACCCTCTATTGGCTTATAGGGCAGTCCTTACAGTAGGGATCCTGGCCTATATAGAAAAATGCAGGAGGGTGTGGGGTAATACTGCACTTTGGTTGCATTGGTGGTGTATTGGCTAAACGTGCAGGGCAGGGTATGGTGCTGATAGAAAAGGCATTCAGGCATCAAATATCCAAAAAAAAATCTTTTCAGTCCATAACAATGAAAAGACCTTCTCCAACGCAATAAAAACTTATACTGAAATGATTACATCTCCTGAGGTAAAATATTCCGGAATTAAAATGAGCCTCCATTCGGATCTCCAGGTGAGGACTATCTCAGGGTAACACCATTACAGGTTAGAAAAATTAGGATAGGGTTTTGGAATCTTGGTAGTCTTAAAGGTAAGAGTCTGGAGTTAGTGGATGCCCTCAAACGAAGAAGAGTTCAAATTGCTTGTATTCAAGAAACTAAGCGGAAAGGACAAAGGGCGGAAGAACTAGGTGAAGGATACAAATTGTGTTATGTAGGGGTAGGAACATTAGAAATGGAGTTGGTATAATTGCTGATAGTGAAATGAAAGATAACGTAATAGAAGTTGTAAGAACCAGTGATAGAATGATGTCAGTTAAATTTGTAATTGATAAAGATGTATTGAAAATTGTGTGTGCGTATGCTCCTCAAACAGGTCTGGGTGAGAATAAAAGAAGAGCTTTCTATGACCAATTAGGAGACATGCTGAGTGATATTCCAGAAGAGGAGAAAGTTATAATAGGAGGTGATTTCAATGCACATGTGGGCCTAGCCAAGACAGGATATAAAACAATACATGAGGGATTAGGCTTTGGAACTAGAAATCAAGCTGGAGGTGACTTGCTTGAATTAGCAACAGCATTGGATATGGCGATTGTTAACACATTCTTTATAAAGAGAGAACCCCAACTTATTACCTACAAAAGTGGACGACATCAATCCCAAATAGACTACTTCATGATAAGGAAAGAAGACATACACGTGAATGCAAGGACTGCAAGGTAATAGTTAGTGAGACAGTAAGCCAACAACATAAGCTGCTTGTTCTGGACATCGAAGTAAAAAGCGAAACTAAACAAAAATATCCGAGAGGACCAAAAAAATTCAAGTGGTGGATGCTAAAAGAGAATAAAGAAGGTCTATTCGGGGAAAAATAGTACCAAAAAATATATTGGAACATGAAAGGAAGCCTTAACACAATTTGGAGAAAAATGGCCAACATTATTAGAGAGACGGCTATTGAAATACTTGGGAAAACGTCAGGAAAGTAGTT
Organism: Diabrotica virgifera virgifera; assembly: GCF_917563875.1. Taxonomy (NCBI): domain Eukaryota; kingdom Metazoa; phylum Arthropoda; class Insecta; order Coleoptera; family Chrysomelidae; genus Diabrotica; species Diabrotica virgifera. The sequence continues at coordinate 49,449,059 of NC_065451.1, read as the reverse complement.
TGAAAATAAAGAGACTTAGTGGTGTCAAATGAAGTATAAGGAAAAATAAAAGAGAAGGGAAAATTATATAAAAAGTGGCAAGAAACCAGATCGGACATAGATCTTCAAAACTATATGGTCGCCAAAAAGAAAGCGAAAGTAGCAGTAGCAAAAGCTAAAGCAGAAGCGTATTCAAACCTATACGATCAACTTGACACCAGGGAAGGCGAAGCAAATGTATATAAAATATCCAAACAGAGAGCAAAGAAAGCAAAAGATTTTAATAAGATTAGATGTATCCGAGATGAAAATAATAAATTACTAATTCACCAAAAAGAATATCAAAAAGAGATGGAGAAAGTATTTTGACAGTTTATTAAATGAAGAACTTGACAGACAGCCTGTGGAGTTAACGTAGACAGTAACAGCAATGGTTACCAGAATAACAAACGAGGAAGTGGTTCAAGCGCTTCAAAAAATAAAGAAAGGAAAAGCAGTCGGACCAGATTATATTCCTGGAGAAGTATGGAGAGCATTGGGAGATACTGTGTTCTCCTCGCTCCTTTATCTAATTTTCCACTGCTTTTGAGACGGGTAGTCTTTCAAGATGACAGACTCAATAAAACACAGGTTAAGACAAAATACGTATATTCAATGTAATTATGTACAGATCAAAAAAATAAAAACAAAATACAATTCCTTTCTTCGCGCCGTTGCAGCGAAGTCCTCCCCCGGATAAACGTCTGCAAAATAAAAGCAAAATAATAACAAAACGAAATATCCTTACACCTCACTGCGGAGTACGTTGCAAAACAGTCACGCGATTAAAATATATAAATTTATCGGGAGCTCGTTCACTTGCTACCGTTTAATTATGAGCTGCGAATTACCTCACTCAGGTACACCTCGCTGCTCAAGTCGGCCTATCTCAGTGTGCGAGATCACGTCAGTACTGCGTCTCGCTACTCAGGTCGGCCTGCCTCGCTCACTTCGCTTGGCTCGTAGGGGAGCCCAGAGCTGTCGCTTCAAGACTGGAGAATCTCCGTTCGCTGGCCTCCCTAATTATCCATGATACAATAATACAGAGATAAGATTCCACGCATGTGTGGGCGTGGTTATATCTACGTCAGCTTGTGATAGATCTCCATCCATCCAATGGCACTACAGCCCAAATCGAGCCTTGGCCTCCTTCAATAAGCTTCTCCAATCATTTCGATTTACCGCTGTTCTTTTCCATGAACGCGTTCCCAGAAAGTTCCTGGCATCCTCATCGACTTCGTCTTCCCATCTCTTTTTAGGTCTTCCAACAGGTCTTCTTCCCTGCATTCTTGCATTCAGCAATTTTCTGGGGATTCTATTCTCATGCATGCGGACCACGTGCCCTGCCCACCGTAATCTGCAGTTTAGTGTGTTGTGCTAGATTTGGTTCGCTATATTGCTCGTATATTTCTCTATTATACCTAATTCGCCAGTTGTTATTTTCACTTACTGGGCCCAGTATCCTACGTAATACTTTTCTTTCAAACACATCTAATGCATTGGCAGATTTCTGTGTCACCACCCATGTTTCGCAGCCATAACTTACTATGGGCCTGATTATTGTTTTATATACCCGGAGTTTTGTTTTCCGGTGTACGTCTCGCGATTTGAATATGTGGCCCATCGCTAAATAGGCTTTATTTGCCAGCACAAGCCTTTTATTTATTTCCGGTTCTTCTTCATTGCTTGCAACCAGATCCATTCCTAGGTACGTGAATCTATTCACATGTTCTATATCGTCAATAAAGTGTTGTTGCGCCGGTCTATTTGATATGGTTTGTATGAGTAGTTTTGTTTTATTTGTGTTTATTGCTAGCCCTACTGCTTCTACACTCTGTTTCAACTCAACGTAGGTTTCTTCCGCTGCATTCATTGTTCTGCTCATTATGTTTATATCATCCGCGTATGCTGCTAATTGGGTAGATTTGTTTGTAAGTATGTTATTTCCGCTTACCGTCAACCGTCTAATTACATATTCAAGAACAAGATTAAAAAACGTTGGAGCCAGTCCGTCGCCTTGTTTCAGTCCTTGCGTTATCGTAAAAGCATCAGTGATCTGTCCTTGAATAAATACTTGTGCTTCTGTTTCTGTCATTGTCATTTGCACTACTCGTATTAATTTTGATATATTAGGTAGAATTGTTCTATCTATTGAATCATAGGCTTGTTTAAAATCTACAAAGAGATTGTAAACGTCCATGTCATATTCCCATGCTTTGGCTAGTATTTGTTTAACTGTAAATAGTTGGTCAATGGTAGATCTATTTTGCCTTGTGATAGATCTCGCCATATTGTATTTCTGTGTTTATGTATATTTACGGTTTGTAGCCAATATTTTTAGTAAAATAATAGTTTTTAAGCGTGTTAAAGGCTTTAAATTTTTCGAAATATGAGGTGTGCAGTATATGGTTCTGCTGTTGACAATATAGCATCAGGCAATTAAATAAAGATTTGTATAACTCTACTGTGTCTAGAAAAAGAAAAATGACAACAATTGTACATTAAAGATGTGTAAGAAGTAAATTTTCTTCGTTGTGTTTGCATTGTCTTTTCTCTGAACATGTCCCAGCTATGACTCTCTTTCTTCTTCTTCTTGTAGTTCCTTCTCCTATCGGAGGTTGGCTATCATCACAGCTATCCGTACCTTATTGGCGGCTCCTCTGAAAAGATCTACTGAGATGCAACTATACCATTCTCTTAAGTTTCTCAGCCAGGAAATTCTTCTTCTACTGACTGTGACTTTTCACAAATTAACAATAATAACTTTTGAACCCTGCAACGTCATTTTTATGAGGATGATATTTCTTAGGTATACATAAGAAAGGTCTTCCAGCATTTTGATTCTTTTCGCACTATTAAAAGCTTGTTTAAAGTCTATATATATTATTAGTTATATGTCGTATTCATAATACATTATATGAATATCTGTAGTGGCTATTTGTTCTAAATCCATTTTGATAATCACCAATTATGTTTTCGGAGTATTCTAATAATCTATTTCGTATACCAGAAAGATTGTTGTGTATTACATTAATTGGCCTATAATTCTGGCATTCCCTCTTATCTCCTTTTTTATATATTGGCTGTGTAAGGCCAACTGTCCATCCTCCGGCATTTGCTCCTTGTTCCATATTAATGTTATTAGGTAATGAATTTTTCCCCACAGTCCGGATCCTCCATGCTGGCGCTTTATTGTTTTTTAGTTTCTTTATTATTTGACCTACTTCTTTCTTTATTATTTGTACCATTTCCTCATAACTCAGATTTGAATGTATAACATATTGTCTTGTTTTGATCACTCATTGTCTGTCTTTAGTTTTTCTACAAAATATTCTTTTCATCTCATTATAATTTTTTGATTTTCAGTTACTAGTTCTCTGTGCTTTCTTTTATGCTTTTATAGAATTTTCTGAATATTTAATATATGTGTTATATTACAATGGTTGCACAATATATTATTTCATATACTTAAGCTTAAATTAACCTAGTAAATAAAACATCTACTAAATTATATTTGAATTTCTGCAGTTCGTTTCATCCGCAAGCACGAGACATTTTGAAAATTTACTACAAGGTGACGTCATGCGCGAGATGTACGAGTTTAGTGCGCGTTGATGTCATATCTTATGCTTCCTTATATCGTGCTAATTATCCCTCTGCCTGTGCTGTTTTGGAGAAGTGGAAATGAGTGGGGCATCTGCGCGGATGGTGGAGCTCGTACGGTTCTAGCTGCTGCTGTCGGTGGGTGCTCGCGGCGTATCATTACACTTTTATAACTGTAATCTTCGTCTTGGCTATGATGACTAGATCATCTGCATATGCTATTACTTGATCTGTAATTTTTTTTTAGCAAAGTGTGTCCTCCTTATTATTACTTCCAATATCAGGTTACACAGTGTTGGGTAAATAGAGTCACCTTGTTTCACGCCTTTGTTTACTTTGATCTCCTTAAGATTTTCAGGTAAAACTGATTTTTGCTGACGGGCTCTTTAGGCTTACTGTTAGCACATATTTTAATTTTTATGGGATTCCAAGTTTCTCTAGCTCTTCCATCATTTTTGTCCAATTAATTGTATAAAAAGAGCTTATAAAATCTAATATTAGGGGCATTTCTCTGTTGTACTTTCTTGATTTTTGAATTATTTTCTCCACTGTATGTATGAAATTAATTGTCGATCTTCCTGGTCCGAACCCGTTCTGATAATCTCCTAAATATTGATTTAGCGCATGATTTAAGTCTCATGTTTAGTATGTTTGCTAGAATTTTATCATCATCATCATCATCAACCCGTACGCGTCCACTGCTGGACATAGGTCTCCCTCAGCTCTTTCCACTCATCTCTATTTTGTGCGGCTTGCATCCAGTTACCGATAACATGTTTCAAATCATCGGCCCATCTGGTTAGTGGGCGTCCTCTGCTCCGTAGTGCTTCTTCTCGCGGCCTCCAATCGACAATACGTTTTGTCCATCGGTTGTCTGGCAATCTGGCGACGTGTCCTGCCCAATTCCACTTAAGCGACGCGATTTTTTGGACAGCGTCTATTGTTTTTGTTCTACGGCGTATTTCTTCGTTTGGGATTCGGTCTCTCAGGGAGACACCCAACATCTGGCGCTCCATAGCCCTCTGAGTTACGCGAATCTTGTTCACTACCTTTTTTGTTAGTGTTAATGTTTCGGCTCCATAAGTGAGTACAGGCAACACACCTTGGTCAAAGATTTTCCTTTTGAGGCATATGGGCAAGTCCGATTTAAATACATAGTTAAGTTTACCAAACGCTGCCCAGGCTAATCCTATGCGACGTGGGAGTTCGCACGTCTGGTTATCTCGTCCAAACCGAATTTCATGTCCCAAGTACTTATAAGATGCAATCTGCTCAATATCCATTCCATCAACAACAATATTACGATTTAGCACCAGATTAGTCATTATTTGCGTCTTGTTGATGTTTGTTAGAAAATCAAATTCGGGTTGATTTCGCGCCGCGGATCACCTGTGAAGCATTATGTAAAAAAGAAGAAGACTATCATAACCTAAAAAGTCAATCTCTTTTTTCAAGACAGAAATGTTTGTTGTTCACGTTTTCCAGTTGTTGTATTTTTTGTATAAGTAAAGTAAAGTTCTTAAAATAAAGCTCAGGTGAAGGAAATATCGTATTATTTCTTCCGAACTTCTCCGGCCGGCTAATAACGGGTAGACTTTAGCAACGGTGGAACATTTTTGGCGACCGTGACAGAGGTCACGTGAGTTTGTTGGAACTTTTGTTGGTATTTTACGTACATAATTATTGATTTACGAGAAAAAAAAACAGTTTAGTGAAGTCGAGAGAAATACAGTCAGCCAAGGGGCAACAAATTAAAGATTTAAAATGGCTGAGATTGAAGCAAAAAAGAAGCATAGAAAAGTGCTGAGAACAAGTTTTACAAAAGTGGGCAATCGTTTGTACTCTTTGTTTAAAAGAAGTGAGCCCGATTTTGATGCAATTGAAACAGATTGGACGTGTTTTGAATTGAAGTATACTGAACTACAGGTAGCAGACAATGAGATTTATAGTGAAATGTTGGTTGAAGCCACTGAAGAGAACCTTCTTGCTGAGATGGAAGACTGCCATGGATACAAAATGAGGTTTACAGAGTTACACATGTTATTTAAAAGGCTGGTAAATGCTCGTAATGAAGTGAAAGTGGTTGATGACTCTGGTAACTCAGTAAGTTCAGAAGAAGAATTAAAAGGTAAGCGTAGATTTAAGTTGCCCTCTATTCAGTTTAAGCGTTATGATGGAAATATAAAGGGATGGCTACCTTTTTGGTCACAGTTCAAAAATATTCATGATGATTCATTCATAGATAAATGTGATAAAATAGAATATTTGATACAAGCAACTGTTGAAGGCAGTAGGGCTCGACAACTTGTTACAAGTTTTCCTATGGTAGCTGATAATTATAAAAAGATTATAGAGTGCATGCAGGCTAGGTTTGGCAGGGAGGATCTTCAGATAGAAATTTATGTTAGAGAGTTACTTAAGTTAGTTTTAGAAAACTCTATGGCTACTCAAAAGTTAGAATTATCTCTGTTATATGACAGCATTGAAACACAGTTGAGAGCTTTAGATACTTTAGGGATAACCTCGGATAAATATGCCGCAATATTGTATCCATTGATTGAATCCTGTTTGCCACAGGATATTTTGAGAATTTGGCAGAGATCTAGTTTTTGCAATACAGCAAGCTCGGCTGATCGTAATTTAGGATCAAATCTTTCTTTGAATTCTAATATGAATAAAGACACAACTTTGGAATTGAAACTAGTCAACCTTATGAGTTTTTTGAGATCTGAGGTAGAAAATGAACAAAAAATATCTTTAGCTAGCGATGGTTTTGGTTTAGCACAGAATTTTAGTAACTTAAATTTGAAATCTGATAGCGAACATGTTCGTAAACGCAATGTCAAGAGGGAACCTTTATTTTACACTGCTGCTGGTTTGTTAAATAGTACAGATGTTGTCAAATGTTTGTTTTGTGATGGAGCACATGAGAGCACTTCTTGTTTTAAGGCACAGAAAATGAATCTAGAAGAAAAGAAAAATTGTTTGTCTAAACATAAGGCATGTTTCTTTTGTTTGAAGGGGGGTCATCAGGCGAGGAAATGTCGCACACGTTTAAGATGTATTTTATGCAGCAAATCCCATGTTCCACTTATGTGTCCTAACCTTTCTACCAGAAAATTTCCTGATCTGACAGATAAACAAAATGTTGATAATACTCCAAAGGACCAAACTTTAAGTAATTTTACTCACACTCATGTTTTTATGCAAACTGTTCGAGTTAATCTAAAGGGTCCTAATGGTACTTGTGTTGTGAGAGCCTTAATTGACAGTGGTTCACAGAGGTCGTATCTTTTGAAGTCTGTAGCTTCAGCTTTGGGTTTGGAAGCCAAACGAAGGGAAAAAATCGTTCATTGTCTTTTTGGAGGTACTGAATCAAATAGTACACACTTTTGTTATGATGTTTTAGCAAGTCATGGAGACTACACTTATAATATGGAAGTTTTAGATCAGTCGTATATTTGCAACGAAATACCTTCAGCTATTTATGGTCCATGGACCCAGGAATTAAAGTCTTTAAATATTGAATTATCTGATACGGAAGGTAGTGGTCCGATTGAACTTTTATTGGGATTAAATGTTGCTGATATTTTTTATACAGGGAGGCGTCATATATTACCTAGTGGACTTGGAGCTGTTGAAACATACTTTGGATGGACAATAATGGGGAAATCTGCAAATATAAGCCCAGTGTCACAAGCTAATATGACTTGTTTAAGTTTATTTGTTAATCCATCCATTACTGAACTGTGGGAGTTGGATGTTTTGGGGATTCAGGAGCCTAGTGAGAAGAAGTCCAAGGAGCAATTGGCATTGGCAGCGAAGGAGTTATTTTTACAAACTGTAATCATAAACCAAGAAGGCAGATACGAGGTTGGACTTCCTTGGCTGGAAGGGCATCCGTCATTACCAGCTAATTTTAATGTGGCAAAACGTCGTTTACATTCGGTCGTGTCCAAGCTCAAAAGAGATAATCTCTTTTCTCGTTATAATGAAGTATTTCAGGAATGGGAAAATTTGAAAATAATAGAAAAAACAAATAGTGACTCCACCACTGGACATTTTTTACCCCATCGACCTGTGTTAAAGGAGGGATCTACGACCGCTGTGAGGCCAGTGTTTGACGCCTCAGCTAGAGAGAAAAATAAACCTTCACTTAATCAGTGCCTTGAAAAGGGACCAAATCTGATTGAAAGTATTCCACTTTTGCTTCTTAAATTTCGTAAATTTGAAATTGGAGTTGTCTCTGATATTAAGAAGGCTTTTTTGCAAATAAGTGTCAATAAAAATGATAGCGAATTTTTAAAGTTTTTATGGCTCAATGATAACGGTGAAGAAATTGTATTAAGACACAAAAGAGTAGTCTTTGGTGTGAATTGTAGTCCGTTCTTACTTGGGGCTACCATTGATTACCACCTGTCGAAATGCCTCGAAAATTGTTCTTTACCTAATGCTAAATATTCACAGGAAACCATTGAGCGTTTAGCCAAAAGCTTCTACGTAGATAATTGCATTTGTAGCATGACCAACCGAGAGAGTTTAAACACTTTTATTAGGGAAGCGGTTTCTGCAATGTCTGATGCGCAGTTTGATTTACGAGGGTGGGAGTTTTCTGGAAACTCCGACAGTGATAATTTTTATGTAATGGTTCTGGGTCTTAAGTGGTTCACCAAAGGAGACGTTTTGAAAATTAACAGCGATTCTTTGGAACCAGATCTTTCCATTGTGACAAAAAGAAAACTTCTTTCCATGGCACAAAAAATATTTGATCCCATAGGTTTTACTGCTCCAACCACTTTGATACCTAAATTGTTGTTACAGCAGTTATGGGAGAAACAAACACCCTGGGATGATCCTGTTAGTGATGAAGTCTCGGATAGGTTTAAACATTGGGTTGTTGAGTTACCATACCTCTTTAACATTGAGATTCCTCGTTGGATATCATTTGGAACTGCTTCAGAAGAAACTAGCATTCATACCTTTTGTGATGCTAGTCAGCTTGCATATGCAGCTGTGGTTTTTTGTAGAATTAAAAGAGGCGACAAGGTTTCAGTACACCTGCTAGCTGCGAAGTCCAGAGTTGCGCCGTTAAGAAAGCTAACCATTCCACGTCTAGAGTTAATGGGTGCAACTATTGCAGCTAGGCTTTATAGTCAGGTAGAAGAAAACTTCAGTGGAGATTGTTATGAGAAATATTTTTGGAGTGATTCTTCAACTGTCATTTCCTGGATTCAAAGGCAAGATGAGTGGGGTCCATTTGTTTGGAATAGGGTTCGTGAAATAAGAGAATTAAGTTTTACAGATCAGTGGCACCATCTTCCAGGTGTGCTGAATCCGGCAGATCTACCATCTCGTGGTTGTGATTCTAAAACACTTTTTGAGTCAAAATGGTGGGAGGGACCTAGATGGTTATACCAACCCAAAGAAAATTGGCCGACTCAAGTTTTGGAGGTAAATGAAGAAGAAATTGCTAAAGAATATAAGAAGAAAGTGGTAACAACCCTTGTTAATGAAAATCCCGTTGATTTTTGGCACTTATCTTACTTTAGTAAATTTACCAAAACTATTCGTATGATAGCATATATTTTCAGACTAGCTTACAATTTAAAGCATTCAGATCAAAAAATGAAAGGTGAATTAACTGTAGAAGAATTGAGCAAAGGCGAAGAGTTTATTTTCAAGATAATTCAACAAGAAAGTTTTAAAGGGTTGAACGATGAGAAGATAAAATGTCTTAATCCATTTTATGACAAAAGGGGGGTAATACGTCTGAAATCAAGAATAGCCAATAGAGAAGATACCTTAGATTATAGATTTCCAGTTGTCTTACCTGCCAAGCATAGCGCTGTTCATGCTCTCATTATGGATAAGCATAGAAGTTTATGTCATATAGGAACCCAAAGTTTATTAGCCCAGCTGCGTGAAAATTATTGGTTGCTAGGTGGCCGACGCACTGTTAAGTCTGTTATTAAAAAATGTTCAATTTGTAAAAGGTTTGATTCTAAGCCCTACGTTGTACAAACACCTCCGTTGCCAGAGGATAGAGTAAGAGATGCTGTCCCCTTCGAAATCACAGGTGTTGACTTTGCCGGTCCACTATACCTCAAAAGTGGTGAAAAAGCGTGGATATGCTTGTTCACTTGTGCAGTTTATCGAGCGGTGCATATGGAGCTTACTTTGTCGCTCTCTACAATGGCCTTTTTGCAAGTTCTACGTCGGTTCGTTGCTAGACGGGGCCGGCCTAAAATACTTTATAGTGATAATGGTACGAATTTCCGCGGTGCGAAAAATGCATTCGCTAATATAGACTGGGACTTAATCGCGCGGGATTCATCAACGCAACGTATAAAATGGAAGTTTAATCACCCTAGTGCGTCGTGGTGGGGCGGGTTTTTTGAAAGACTTATTGGTATAGTAAAGAACTTATTACGTCGAGTATTGGGACACTCAAGTCTTCACTATGAAGAACTTTTAACATTAATTTGCGATTGTGAGGCAGTGGTGAATTCTCGACCAATAACTTACATTTCTAATGATCCGAACGATTTGATAGCTATGTCTCCGGCCATGTTTCTGCGTGACTTAGCGGGATGTGAAATGCCAGACTGTGATTTGATAGACAATACTTCACTCTCGCGTAGTGCTCGAAACACACAACGTCTACGCGAACAATTACGTGCAAGGTTTAGACTAGAATATCTTGGTCAACTAAAACTTAGGTATCACAAAGGAATAAATTTGAGCGTAAAGATTGGAGATATTGTTTTAGTAGAAAACGTCAATGCTAAGCGTATTGAGTGGCCTATTGGAAGGGTCATGGAACTTTTACCCGGTAAAGATGGAAGTACACGTTTAGTAAGAGTCAAAACGTCGCGAGGTGAACTTCTACGACCAGTGCAGCGACTGTTTCTCTTGGAACGTGAGGGTGATTCCATAGATTTTCCTGATGTTGAGAACTTAGAGACAACCAGTCTCAGCAATTTGAAGTTCATCAAGATGAAACGCGTTCGGGAGTGATATCTAAAAGCAGAGTACCCGATGCGAAAATTACGCGTAGTGGACGTGTTACTAAGAAGCCAGCTCGTTACTTGTAATTTGTAAATTTATTTTCTAGTTTTAATGAGAAATGTTTCATGGTTGATCCCTTTCTCAGGTGGGAGAATGTTAGAAAATCAAATTCGGATTGATTTCGCGCCGCGGATCACCTGTGAAGCATTATGTAAAAAAGAAGAAGACTATCATAACCTAAAAAGTCAATCTCTTTTTTCAAGACAGAAATGTTTATTGTTCACGTTTTCCAGTTGTTGTATTTTTTGTATAAGTAAAGTAAAGTTCTTAAAATAAAGCTCAGGTGAAGGAAATATCGTATTATTTCTTCCGAACTTCTCCGGCCGGCTAATAACGGGTAGACTTTAGCAACGGTGGAACAATGTTAATCTTTAGTCCGACCTCTAAGGAAGCGTAATATAATTTGTTCAACATTATTATTGCATCATCCATACGATCGGCTATAAGGACGATGTCATCTGCGAATCTCAAATGACTGAGCTTCTCTCCATTTATATTGATACCATATTCGTTTAGATCTGCCTTCTTAAATGTGTGTTCTAAAAGGGTTGTGAACAGCTTTGGTGAGATGGTGTCTCCCTGCCGTACTCCTCGCTGTATACAGAATGTATTTGTTTGCTGTTCAGACAGTCTTACGCTAGCCGTTGCCGTTTGGTAGATATATTTGATCATGTTAATGTAGCGATGGTCTATTCGGCATTCTGTCAATGCTTTTAACATTTTCTGCTGGCTTATGGTATCGAATGCTTTCTCGTAGTCCACGAATATCAGTGCCAATGGTTTGTTGTATTCCGCAGACTTCTCTATTAGGTTTTTTATTACCAGTAAGTGGTCGTTAGTGCTATATCCAGATCTAAATCCAGCTTGTTCTCTAGGTTGATAGAAGTCTAACTTAACCTCCAGTCTTTTTTTGATAATTTTTGTGAAAAGTTTATATATGTGTGATAGCAAACTGATAGGACGGTAGTTTTTCAGATCTGTTGTGTCACCCTTTTTGTGTAATAAAACAATGACTGCATTGTTCCATTGAGAAGGAGTTTTTCCTTGGTAAATGCATTGGGTGAAAAGTTTAGCCAAAGCCTGGATAATTTTATTTTCACCTTGTTTGATTGCCTCGATTACTATTCCGTCATCGCCAGGGGATTTATTATTTTTCATTTCTGAAAGTGCCTTTTTAACTTCATGTGGTGTTACTTCTGGTATTAATTCTGATCCCTGGTTTGTGATTTTGTTCAGGGGCTGATCTTGCCTTTCGTTGGTGCTCTCATACATTTCGCGATAAAACGATTCGACAACCTTGAGGATTTCGGCTTTATCCGTTACAATATTGCCATCTTTGTTTCTTATTTTGTACATATTTTTGTTACCGATGTTATTCGTATTACGCCTCATAACTTTTAAACTTTTGTTTTATTGAATTATGTGAGTTATTGATTGCTCTTGTGTTGTTTTCTCTTATGTCTTTTCGGATTGATCGGTGGATATCTTTATTTAATTTCTTCAGTGTTGTGTAGTTGGAGTCGTATTTTTCCGTCAACTGTCTTCTTTTACTTATTAGCTCTTTGGTATTTTGGCTTAATTTTTCTTTATGGGTCACGACAGTCGGGCAGCACTCCCTTTCTGTTTCTTTTAGTGCTCTCGTTATGACATTATTTGCTTGTTCAATGTCTTCTATGTCTCACAATAAAACACTGAAAAACGTTTGTTTTTTATACTTCCACAAAATTTATTACAACTATGTTATTACTACAGCTGTTTCGGCAAAGTGCCTTTCTCAAGTGATATATTTTACAATGGGTTTGCCTTTTTAAGTCTTTAACTGAAGAAGTTGAGGAGTGGGGAGCTGTTTGTCTCGAGTTGGTCATTCAGAATTATATCTGTATTTTTCAATTTATTAATTTCCATTGATTCTAAAAGTGATAGCTTAAGGCCTTTATTTTGAATATGTAGAATTTGAAACTCTTCATTGAAAGAATGATTATGATCTAGAAGGTGAAGCGCGTATGTAGAAGTGTCTGTTTTTCTATTGTTGAAAGCCCTTTTGTGTTCTGCTATCCGTTTGTCAAAAGCTCTGCCAGTTTGACCGATGTAAGTTTTCGGACAGTCACCACAAGTTAGTTTGTACACACCACTCTGTAGTTGCTTTCTCTCGGCTTTTATTGTTTTTAATATGTTTGTTTAAGTTGTTGTTAGTTCTGAAAGCTGGTGTTATTCCTTTCTTTTTTATGTATCTGGCTATTTTTGTTGTTATTTTGCCAGTATATGTGAGAGAGCAGAAGGTACTGGGTTCTTTCTGTGGTGGTGGATACACTAATTTCAACTTCTATGTGGGTCTTCTATGTGGGTGGTCTTCTATGTCGTGTTCAAGGTCTTGTATACGTCTGGTTAGTACATCTTCATAGAGGTTGTTGTTTCCTGGGGGAATCCATTTCCTAGAATTTTATATGTAGTGCTTAATAAGGTAATTGCTCTGTAATTTTTGGCACTCCTTTCGATCTCTTTTTTTAAAGATAGGTACTATAATACCTCTGTTCCACTCGTCTGGTAGTGTAATTCATATCCATATTTTTGTTGTACCTATTAGCTTGTTTATTTCTTTTCTCATATATTCTCCATATTTTATCAATTCCACTGCTATTGCATCTTCTCCTGCTGCTTTTCTGTTTAGGTAATTTTTAATTTCTTTTTGTACTTATTTTTCTGTGTGAACTTCTACTTCGTCGTTATCTTGTACTATTAGTCTGCAGTCTACTTCTTCATCGCAGTTCTGGTATAGTATGTTTCCCCCGCAGTGAATGGCACTTTTATCTTCAAAAACGGTTTCTCCTGTTTGGATTTTTGTTGCTCTGACTGTTTGTAAAATTGTTTTATATTATGTTTCTTTCTGCCTTTTTCAATATCCTCCAGCTGACAACAGGTGGAATACTTTCTTTTCTTTGCTTACAACCTCCCGAGATTTTCAATCTGATGGTATGGGAACGATATTTATTGTCGTTTTCTGTGCTACTTCGATTGATAACTTAGTTTGTTTTTCGGTAGATGGCTCTAGTTCATCGGCAGCATTTCGTTCTTTGCAATTGGGAAAGGCCCAAAATATGATACCTGGGGAAATCGGAGAGAAGAGGATATGGGACTACTGATGAGGAGGAAGAAACCTCCGAAACCGGTATAGACTCTTCCTGCACCCTCCGATTTAACCAAAGTATTAAACAGCTGCTGCTTTTTGGTGTTGCAAAGAAATTGAAAATGTTTATACATTTTATTTCATTTACTCTTTTGTTGAGTATTAAGGATTTTTTCTTGTTGGAACTTTTACCACGCTGAGCATATGGGTTGTGCCTAGTGTTGCCCAAAATCGGTCTTGGTCTTGCAGTCTTGGTCTTGTTCTTGCGTTTTAGCAAGACCAAGACCAAGACCAAGACCGCCTTATTTTAGCAAGACCAAGACCAAGACTGACCGTGCAAGACTTGATCAAGAACAAGACCAAGCCTGCGAGACTCTTGCGTCTTGCAGTTTGAGTGTCGTTTTATGGAATTATACAGGGTGTAACAAAAATACAGGTCATAAATTTAATCACATATTTTGGGATCAAAAATAGTTCGATTGAACGTAACTTACCTTAGTACAAATGTGCACATAAAAAAAGTTACAGCCCTTTGAAGTTACAAAATGAAAATCGATTTTTTCCAATATATCGAAAACTATTGGAGATTTTTTATTGAAAATGAACATGTGGCATTCTTAAGACAGTAGTATCTTAAGAAAAAATTATAGTGAAATTTAGACAGCCCGTAAAAATTTTATGGGGTTTTGGTTTCTTTAAACCCCCCCAAACTTTTGTGTACGTTTCAATTTGATTATAACTGTAGTACCATTAGTTAAACACAATGCTTTAAAAACTTCTTTGCCTCTTGGTACTTTTTCGAAAAGTCAGTATTTGTCGAAATATTTTGCATATTATTTGTCAAATCCACCACATATTTGTATATGGCCATATAATATGTTATGTACATCTGTGATATGGCTAAGTACGATTATGGAGACTTGATAATAATAGGAAAATTTATTTATGATTTACATATTTAGGTATATTTTAAACCATATTAAAAAAGAAGTCACATCTCGATAAAATGTGCCTTATCGAAAAAATACACAGAAGCAAAAAAGTTTTAAAAACACTGTGTTTAACTAATGGTATCGCAGTAATAGTTTAATTGGAACGTACATAACCATTTGGGAGGTTTAAAGGAAAAAAACCCCCATAAAATCTCTACGTAAACATACATATTAGAAAAGAAGCCGCAACTCGATAAAAACTGCCTTGTCGAAAAAATACTAAGAACCAAAAAAGTTTTAAAAATATTGAATTTAACTAATAGTATCACAATAATAATTTAATTGGAAAGTACATAAAAGTTTGGGTGGGTTTAAGGGAATAAAACCCCCATAACATTTTATGGGGTGCAAAAATTTCACTATAATTTTTCTTTAAGATATTCCTGCCATAAAAATGCCACATGTCCATTTTCAATAAAAAATCTCTAATAGTTTTCGATATATTGGAAAAAATCGATTTTCATTTTATAACTTCAAAGGGCTGTAACTTTTTTTATATGCATATTTGTACTAAGGTAAGTTAGGTTCATTAGAACTATTTTTGGTCCTAGAATAGGTGATTTAATTTAAGACCTGTATTTTTGTTACACCCTGTATATTAGTTCCGGTATATGCTTAGAGACTATGAGATACAAAAAAATATTAACAAAAATTTGGAAAAATGGATTTTTCCGCATTATGAACAATACGATGAACATACATACCGAATTAAAAATATGAACAGTTATTTATTGGATACGTACTCAGAGGTTATAATAAATTATTATACAATGTAAAAATAAAATATTTCATTCTTTCCTAATATCAGACGACGCCTTCGCTCCGAAATTATTTACAATTGAGCATTTGTCTAGATTTTGAGAATAGCAACCTTTCATAAAATAATCTTCTTGTGTTGTGTGTATAACAATATCGCATTGAAACTTTTAAAGAAGTATGTCGCCTATAAGGTGATAAAAATATAATACGAATACCATATTCACTGTTACGGACAACCACTCAATTGTTTTTCCTTATCCATATCGTAAAGACTAAACGTCCTACTTTTTGCAGGGTGTGCAATTAGATATTAGATCAATCGGCCAAACAAAATTTTTTGCTGAAAAAGCAGTAGATAAGATGATGCCTGACTACCATGTATAGTCCATTCGCGCACGGTAAAATGCTACAAAACCTTCAAATTTCAAAAAAAAAGAGATATTTATTATTATATAAAAAGAGATATTGGCCGATGTGTGATTTTGCCATTGTTTTTTTATTGTTAATGAAGAACTTATGAGAGGATGGGGGCTGCATTAAAAACTAAAAAACAATGTTTTTTAAAATGAAATAAACAAATTACTTATCGACAACTGATAAATAAAGTTTAAACTTCAGTTTGTGCACTTCGAGATTTCGAAAATAATATTTTTTTCCACCTACCTCTACCGAAAGTATACTTTTCCGGACCTGATTGTAGGGAGCAAAGTTGTACTTTTCCTCCCTAGGGAGGAAAAGTAAAAGTAACGTCATGGTATGTCACTCATGAAATATAACTTATTGACGCCCTGTATAATATCTATTTTCTATTACGTAAGTATCTATACCTTCTTAACATTTATTTATAAAACACTCTGTATTTTGCAGAATGGTAAAAAACAGTAAATTGTTATCTTGATTTAACAATGTTTACATTAATAATTTGACTTATATTTGACAGTTGACAGTTATATTGTACCTACTTGTTAGATTTAGTTCTAATAAATTTTATTGGTTAGTTACATAAAATAAATTAAGTAAAAATGAAAAAATTACTTGTTATTTGAGGAAGGTGGAAAAACCATATGTATAACATGGGAGTAAAGTGCCTTTTCCTCCCTTGAATGATTACTACCCTCCGCTACGCGTCGGGCAGTAAACTTCATTCTCGGGAGGAAAAGTATCACTTTCCTCCCTTGTTATACAAATAGCTATTACTTGTGTTTTTGAGCCTTGAACATCGTCATTTTTCGATTTTTTTCAGTTTTAAATTGTTTATAACTCGGAAACGAATAACTTTAGACAAAAACTACAAAAGACCTTTTTTGTTCCATATGATTCAAAGAACCTAAAATAAGTCTGCCAGGGCTGAAACAATTGATTTTTATAATTTGTTTAATTTTTTTTTTTAAATAAATATAGAAATAACTCAGAAATTACGGCATTTCGGTATAGGAAATATTACATGAAAATTAATTAGTAGTTATTATGGTTGAAAATGCAAAAATATACAGGGTGTTCTATTTGAAATACTAAAGTTCATTATATTTTCAAAAAAACGCAAGATCTGGTAACAATCTGTAATTACCACTATAATATCGGCCGCATTAGAAGACCTTTACTCATCAAATTCTATAAAAATCGTTCAAGTCGTTTCCGAGATATTTGAGGCGTTAAATACATAAAACTCACTCTGTATAAATGTTATATAATTAAACTGCGTGTATTACTTTGTATTAATTCTTGTTAAAAAAAGTCATTCTTAAAATTTTCAACTAATAGCAAACAAAAATTTTCAACTAATAATAGTGTCAAAGCTATTGCGTACTGTGCTGTAATTTAATTTGTATTTTTTAAATTTTTTATTTGAATAAATGGCAAATTGTAGAACTCTTTTATTCCATTTCATTTCATATACCTAATGTGAGAGTCCATCAATCCCTTTCTAGACAGATAATGTTCTTTAAAATACAGTCTAGATAAGTTTATGTCATTTGTTTGATTTTTTGTGTTTTCACCATGTTTTAGCACATGTCAGGTTATTAAAAATATGCAAACGGTTATTAAGAAACAGACTGACTCCCGTGGGACATGGTAGATAGCCCAGTTAGTTAGAGTATAGGCTGGGATAGTTTAGATCGTGGGTTCAAACCCACCTAATGTTAGTTGTTTATTAATAAATAACAATATGCTAGTGGGTAACTGCGAGACTTGCAAGACTCTTGCTGCAAGACCAAGACCAAGACCAAGACTGGGAGTGCAATACCAAGACCAATACCAAGACCAGGTGTACTGGTGCAAGACCAAGGCCAAGACTGCCCAAGTCTCGTCTTGGTCTTGCATTTGGGCAACACTAGTTGTGCCTTATTTAAAATTCTCTCATCTTAATTTTCTCGGCATCCTGTATGATTTATAATTTTTGAAAATCTCGGGAGGTTGTAACCAAAGAAAGTATTCCACCTGTTATCAATCTGGTGGTATGGGAACGATATTTATTGTCGTTTTCTGCGCTACTTCGATTGATAACTTACTTTGTTTTTCGGTAGATGGCTCTAGTTCATCCGCGGCATTTCGTTCTTTGCAATTCGGAAAGGCCCAAATAATATAAGAGCTGTGAGTCATTTTTGAGTAGGTATTTTAGGCAACCTGAAAATTTTTCAGGTGACTCTTCTATGATAGCCTAATACAAAAATGCCGGTCTGGCTGGAGGGTAGCGGTTATTTTCCCCAAAAATCCCCCCAAAGTTAAAAAAGGGTAAAAATTTTTATTACAAAAAATATCCTTGATATGACTTGAAAGTAAATTTAAATATTCAAATATAAAGAAAATAAACAGGCCAGGCGATTTGAGGGCGATTTTAGCTCTGCAAGATACTTGCATGGGCGCCCCAGGATTATTTTCAGGGGGTGCATCTGAACTTCAGAAGATTTCATCTGAATCTGTACATACTATTAACGAGTATAAAATATATAACTACACATGCATAGCTATATGTACATTCCTTCCAGACAGGAAGGTGCAATTGTTATTTTGACAGGGTATTTTTTAAGTTTAAAAATAAATATTCTACAAAAGACAGGTTTTTTGTTGGTGATATTTTCCAATTGCCATGTGATCAAACAAATTACGCGTGCATATAAATGAAAAGCGCTATAGGTAAGCAGCAGTGTGAGAAAGAGCGTATACCGATAGCTGTTTGCGTAGCTATTTGCGTCCTCTGTTGTAATTGAGTGAGTCCGTTCGCTCGAGAAAATCACGTGACCTGGCGATATCCATGTTGTTGTGTCTCGAAACGTTAGAGTAATTATTATATATATTATAGTTTTTTAAGTAATTTTTCTTAATTAAAGGAAAATAATACGTAGTATACAATAGATTTTGCAAATATGATAGAAAAAGACAAATTTATTATTATAAATATATAGGTAGAAAACATAAAAACGTAATATGTATTTAGAAATAATGAAAAATTACCAATGCTTAATACTTTTCCTTATATAACCAATCACATCACGTTTTTTATTTCTTAGTGTAGGTATGACCAAAGTAGCTCATGTTTCTTTCCTTCATAGTGTTGAGTATTTGTTTTGCCTCTTTCATCTTTATTAATGTTTTCGTGTTTGTTACGTGTGTCTATGATATATTTAACATTATTCGATAACTCCACATCTCAACAACGGCAAGTCTTTCTTCAGATGCGCCCGTGATTGTCCAGGCTTCGACTCCGTATAAAAGGATGGAGAATACGTAGCAACTCAACTAGTTAATCACTAATTAATTTTTAATTATTTCTAAATACATATTATAACTATTTACATATCATGTAGAAGAGGAATCTGAGTCTCGAGGGGAGTCTGACGAGGAAGAAGAGAATGAATATTTAAGCTCAGCTGAGGAGTTTGAAGAAGAAGTACAAGATTCGGATACAGAATTAATTTAGTTTATAGTTTTATACTTTTCTACCTATATATTTATAATAATAAATTTGTCTTTTTCTATCATATTTGCAAAATCTATTGTATAGTACGTATTATTTTTCTTTAATTAAGAAAAAGTTACTTAAAAAACTATAATATATTATAATAAATACTCTAACGTTTCGAGGAAGAACAACATGGACATCGCCAGTTCACGTGATTTTTCTCGAGCGAACAGCGCTCGCGTAATGCGTATATGCACGCGTAATTTGTTTGATCACCTGGCAGTTGAAAAATTTCACCAAAAAAAACTGTCATTTTAAAAATGTTATTTTTAATATTAAAAAATACCCTGTCAAAATAACAATTGCACCTCCCTGTCCGGAAGGAATGTACATAGTTATTCATGTATAGTTGTGTATTTTATACTCGTTAATAGTATGTACAGATTCAGATGAAATCTTCTGAAGTTCAGATGCATCCCCTGAAAATAATCTTGGGGCGCCCATGCAAGTATCTTGCAGAGTTAAAATCGCCCTCAAATCGCCTGGCCTGTTTATTTTCTTTATATTTGAATATTTAAATTTACTTTAAAATCACGTCAATGATATTTTTTGTAATAACAATTTTTACCCTTTTGTTTAACTTTGGGGTGGATTTTTGGGGAAAATAACCGCTGCCTTCCAGTCAGACCGGCATGTTTGTATTAGGCTATCATGGAAGAGTCACCTGAAAATTTTTCAGGTTGCCTAAAATACCTGCTCAAAAATGTCTCACAGCTCTTGGACCAAAAGTATGATACCTGGGGCAATCGGAGAGAAGAGGATATGGGACTACTGATGAGGAGGAAAAAACCTCCGAAACCGCTATAGACTCTTCTTGCACTTCCCGATTAAACCAGAGTATTATGCAGCTGCTGCATTTTCGTGTTGAAAAGAAATTGAAAATGTTTATGCATTGGAATAAAATAATTTTTTGAAGAAAAGTAACAAACATGTGGCTTTTATATCATTACGAGTAGAAATCAATAATCTTTCCAAACCGTACAATAACATAAAACCTTTCTTTAAACTCCCCCTCGTCGGATCGTGTCATATCGTTATGTACTTTAGTACTCCCGCAAATTTCAGTCGACTCAATATTCCATTATGAAAAGAGGTAAATACAAAGTAAATACAGATGCATAAAGATATTTTCAAAGGATTTATTTTGTATAATGTAAAATGTCCTCGTAGATCTTTCTAATTATGTTAGCTAAAATCTCTTGAAATCCTTTTAAAATATTACACTCTATGAATAAAATCGAGCTAAAAATTAAATGTTCATGAAAATAATTAATTGATTGGTTGACTTACCTGTTAAGGAGGGACAATCATAATTGTCCTATCTTACATTTCGAACATTTGTACTTATGGTAGTGGTCTTTTCGGGCCGCTGATCACAGTTTAAAGAAGCAGAAGAAGAAAAAGAAGATTATTAAGCTTCTTGACAAGTGACGTCCGCTCATCACTGTTTTTTTTTTATATTTTTATCGCACAAGACATGGGTGGGTTCAAAAGGATCAATGGGGGGGAGCGTACAAATGTTCGAAATGTAAGATAGGACAATTATGATTGTCCCTCCTTAACAGGTAAGTCAACCAATCAATTAATTGTCCTTCACATAACATTTCGAACATTTGTACTTATGGTAGGCTGTTGAAAGATTAAACAATATTGTGCGATAAATAAACAAAAGTACATTGCAATCCAAAAATGAATAGTACTTAGTATTTTTTTTTTTTTTTTTTAGAAACTTTACACAAAATATATACATATGTATACCTAACTAACATATTAGAGCAATTATTAATTAAGATTCATGTTTATATTTTAATTATATGAGATGTGTACCTTCAACCAGGTACAAATAAACATAATAAGAAAATTAATGTTCTTACTAATATTAGTAACCTACACATGTAATATAATTACAATTACATACAATTACATGGACTCACCAGACAATACGGTTTTGCAAAGAGTCCGTAATCTTTTGCTAGAGGTTTATTATAAAAAATATTGAATACTTGAGAATTTTCTGTCCATCTCGCCGTCTCTCTAATATCTTCTATAATCCAGTTCTAACTCCCGCTGAGGTAGATGCATGTCTGACACTATACACTTCAAAAATATTAGTGTCTATATTTTTAATTTAAAAAAATGTTATATCCATCTACTCAACGCCTGGGTAGATGTTGCTTTCTACGTCTCTTTTTTTTTTGTTTTTAGTTATAAACAAATTGTCTTCCGATTGAGGACGAATGTTTTAGAAATCTCTAAACACTCTCAACTGTGTTTTTTGTTTTAAATAGGTTGCTATTTGTTTATTTATTATTATTATTATTTTTTGGGGAAGTCTTTATCCTATGTTATATCAAAATGTCAATTTTATCTTGATCCATGAAAATATTCTGAATTTTTATTAGGTACAGGATTTGCAACCTCTGAACTGAAGTGAGTGCAATCAACATTACAAGTTTGTAAGTAAGATCTTTCAGGGAAAGACTTGTGAGACGAAATAATGTTTCTAAATAAAGTAATACTGGTAGAGGGTCCCAAGTTAATTAATATTTGGGCAATTAAGGTTTGAGGTTATATTCGCTTGGTGAGAACATCAGTGACGTAACTTCAAAAACGTTTTGTAGTAAAGTGACTTCAAAAACGTAGTTGTAGTAAAGTGACTTGCGTCACTAATGCATGCAGAAGTGGAACTAAAAGTCAAAGAGTATTACTGACGTATCGAGACTTCCGTCATTAAAGCATAATATCAAGTTCAATATTAGGAGTATGTTTAATAGATTAAGTCACAATTGGTATTTTTTGAGTTACGTCACTAATGTTCTCAGCGAGCGAATATACATTTGTAAAAAAAATTTAAAAATGTTTTTATAATATTCTAGGATATCTTCTATCAACGCCAATGCAGCACTGTGAATGTTTATACGAGCTATAATTATAATCCTGTTCTACGATAGATTTAATAAAATTAAAATTTGATAATTCATAAGCAAAATGGTTACTATTTTATACTAAACCGTCGCCATCTCTTGAAAACTGTATCATACAGATTTAGTGATTTGTTGTAATAGTTGGGATCGAATCCTCAGGAATGCCTTTTCTTAAAAAGCTTGCCTGACAAGAATATGGAAACCCAAAGGATGTCCTGGATATAAAAGCCCAAATAAAAATTCTAGATTAAATTTTTATCAGGTCCATAATTATCTTTTTGGTTGTGTAAGGTGTGGTTGTCAAAGGTTGTGTACCAAGGCTGAAAAACATAAAATTTAAATCCATGCCAATCTAGAGTTAAGGCATTGGCTTTCTCTGATCCGGGGTCAGGGTTCAAAATTACATACCTTGCACATTTTTTTTTTTTTTTTTAGGATATGTGGCAGACATATCGATTTCTGGAATAACAAGCTGCTCAAAAATTATAGTAACACAATTATCACTTAAAGAATACCTACTCTGTTTCAATTTTTAAAGATCTTGATTCCGAGTCAGGCAAAAGCATTTTTTTTTACTGTTATAGATGCAAAAATAATTTTTAAATTCCTATTTTCACAGAATTATTAAACTTATCTGCAAATGTTGAGTACTGTACACTACCCATCTTGTTATTGCAAGACACAGCTGTTGCGTTATTTATTCCTAGCAAAATGTTACAATTCCTATATTCGTTCAAAAAGGATTTCAAGCCACTATATGCTGCTAGTAACTGAAGTACATTTATATGTAGTTGTTGTTCATGACTCCAAAAACCATGAGTTTTGTTATCAATGCAGCGTACCCGCCATGCTAAAAGATATATGCATCGCAAAATATTTCAAGTACATAATTGGATTATTTTATATTTTGCTCACTAATTGGTTTGTTATTTAACCACCAATTGTAATCGTTTTTAAGTATTTAGGTATGGTCATTTCAGTGTTATAACTATTAGTTTAAGAAAGAGGCTACTTTTCTTTTTTATTTATTTATATAAATATATATTTTTTTAGTATAATTTTCCATATTTAACTTCCATAAATGGACTAACTGTTACAAACTGACCGATTAAGGCTGCAAATGATCATATTTTACATGTACTTTTATTTTTGATGTTCTGAATACTATTAGATATTTTTTTTTTTTTTTTTTGTCAGCAGGTGCAAAATATATCAGGTTCGAATCAAACGTAAAACCAAGAAAAGTTATATTTTGTGTGGGTGAAAGTATACTTTTCCTTTTTTTTTTTATTTATAGTAAATCCCAAGCAGAAAAACATAGAAAATGTTTAAACAATATTTTCTTTACATTTTAAATATGATTTTGAAATTGGTAAATGGTCCTCTAAAAAATTGACAAAAGTAAAGCCTCCTGTTATTAGATTATTTAGGGCTGGTTTTAAAGTTTTTGTAAATATAAAAGCCGAGATATTATTCAAACCAAACGGTAAACAGTTTAATTAATATAAAAAAGTTCTGTACTTAAATTTTAAATATTTTTTAGAATTTTAATGAACAGGAATAGCAAAATAGACAACTTTTAAATCTATTTTTGCCATAACCCTTGAAAATGAGCTTGAGGACTGACCTATTATAGTCTTCCAGCTTAAAATATGTGGCTTCTATAAAGCAATTCAATTGTTTTAAATTCAAAACAAAATCTCTGATTTCCGTCCTTTTTGGGCACAAAAAACTACGAAAAATAAATTGTCCTTTTGTATGTGAAGAAGGAGAAATAGTAATTTTTAATTACTTTTCAAGTATTTTTTTTTTTTTGTCATACGACCAGTTTGGGTCTATGAGAACTTTTGGTGCTCTCTCTTCAGAGGGCGTTGTTTTAAATAAAATATTAAAACCTTAGACCCAACTTAAAACTTTCTTATCTGAAGTAATCCCTTTCCATATTTTAATACAGTTAGCAATATTACCCTATTAATTTTTATTGACCTTTAGTATGACATCCTGGTTGTTCTCATTTGCTTTTGGTACTGCTGTCTGTTCGATTGTTTGTATCTCGATGCTAGTAGAGGGTCATTTGAGTACTGACTTTGTCCAAATCTTGGTCTGCTCAAGGTTGGATTGAAGTTTAAACGCTGCTGATTAAAGTTGCTAGATTCTGAAAGAACTCTTGATGGATGCTGAGTGGAAACAGCAGCTTGGCTTTGTGGTACAGTTTTTGGATAAACAGTGGTCTTTTGTGGCTTCGTAATGACTTCGAGATGACTTAATAAAGCTGATTTTGTATCTTTGTTTAATATTTTTGACAAAACCAAACAAAAATTTATTGTAAGTACACTTACTAACTTTGTAATATCAAGGTAGACGATAAAAATCAATGCAGAATGTGCAAAAAGTAGTTAAATATATTTTATTCTATTCTAAACTTCTGGGCTACTATAAGTAACTCTGCGAAATAGGAGTAGCTCAAAATAAAGATTTTCTGGGCTACTAAAAAAAAAGTACCCTCTTCTAGTTTTATTGTTTGAGGACAAACCAAACAAACATTTAATGAAAGCAGTAAACTTACTACCCTCGTAGTATGAAATCTAGCCAAAATGTGCACAAAGTAGTTGAATAAATACATTTTATTGTATTCTAAACTTCTGGGCTACATTAGAGTACCTCGGAGAAATAGAAGCAGATAAAATAATCATAAAGATTGTCTGGGCTGCTAAAAAGTACCCTCTGCTGTAATTTTATTGTTTGAAGACAAACCAAACAATAAACTTGGTGTAATTAAACTTGCTTGTAATCTTAAATCGAAGTAGAATTTACAAAAGTAGTGAAATAAATATAATTATATTGTATTCCAAACTGCTGGGCTACTGTAAAAATACCTCTGAGAAATAGAAGCAGATAAAATGATCATAAAGATCGTCTAGGCTACTAAAAAATACCTCTGCTCTAGTTTTATTGTTTGAACACAAAACCAAACAAATAATTTAGTGCAAGTAAACTTGCTTGTAACGTGAAATCGAAGTAAAATTTATAAAAGCAGTTAAACTAATATATTTTGTTCTATTCTAAACTTCTGGACTACTGTAGAGTACCTCTGAAAAATAGAGGCAGGTCAAATAATCATAAAGATTTTTTGGGCTGCTTAAAAACACCCCTGCTCTAATTTTATTGGTAAACCCTTTATTTTGTTCTATTTTAAACCTTTGGGCTATAATTTTATTGTTAAACCCCTAATAATTTAGTCTGTATTACTTTGGGCTACCTTAAGTTATCCTTATTGACACAAACAATATAAATTTTTGCATAATATCATGTCTGTCGGACATTTTGCTACAAAATAAACATTAATAGGAAAATCAGAGCAGTGTGGCAACATAGCGCCTGTTACATCTCTGTGTGTTTTGACAAATACTATTGACGTTTTGAGTATTTCGAATAGGGAAGAAGGCGAGATATAGTAACTATGACAACAGAGAAAATATATTGATAACAACAAAATAGGACCCCAAGTTTGAATTTGATTAAAATTGTCATTTCGTAAATATTAAATATTTATAGTTCGATCTATTCACACATAATTTAATTTATCTAACATAAAATAATTCAAAAATATCTTATAAATAACTTGGTCTTTTGGGATAAAACCCAAAAATATCATATAAATACCTTAACTCTACCAGTTTCTGTTGCAAATTTTCATATTTCCGCCTCTTTCGGGATACATAATTATTCTCTGATGACTTTTGTTGTATTTTAAACACTTTCTAATAATTTTTATAAAACTATTTGGAAACCACTTGTGATCAGTACAGGCACAGAAAAAAAACAGTGATGAGCGGACGTCACTTGTCAAGAAGCTTAATAATCTTCTTTTTCTTCTTCTGCTTCTTTAAACTGTGATCAGCGGCCCGAAAAGACCACTACCATAAGTACAAATGTTCGAAATGTTATGTGAAGGACAATTGAGTTTTATCGTGTAAAACCTAACTAGTGAAATTATTGTGATTTTTTTATTAAATAGTCACAATTTTACCTCCTTTATTCAGATAGACTTACCCAAGTTTTTTTTATGTATTTTGACCCGTAGAACACGAATTTTTTGGGTAACAGTTGATCCCGATGTCGATAAGAATGTTATTATAAATAAAGAACTTGAGGAATTACATAACAGCAATTTCTCGCAAAACAAACCATTTTTTTGTATTTTTTGGGTCATTCTAAGCAAAAAATGTTCTTAAAAGCTTTTTCGTAGGATGATAACTTTTGATAAAAAAAGAAAATAGCAATTCTGCTTAACGTATTTGAAAGTTCAAGTCAAATTATATCGGTTTTGATTATTTGAATTGCTAAAAATTTATCAATCATATTTAGTTCAAACATGGCATTATTTAACCTGCACATCTTTGTTTATTTTTTCTTTTTGTTAATGAAATATTAATTATTTATCTGTATAAATTAAGTCACAAAATAAATATTGTTTAGCTAAAACAAGAGGGAAAATACAACCAATATAAACATTGAAGAAGACATAATATGTAATTTTCTTTATTTTTATACAGAAATTTTATTACGGGAAAGTATTATTAGTTTACATCTTTTAATACATATTATGTCATTTAATACATATTAACTAATTCACAGTTTTCGGCAATAAAATTTCTTAACGATTAAAATATTTCTTTTAGGCTAACTGATTTCTTTATCACAAATAAATGAACATAAAACATCCTCAGCGTTGCACCTGCCATGTTTGATATAGCGTTGTATTGTATATTTTTATAAGAAGACGATATATTCAAGAAAGCTCTTCTAGTTGATACATAAGTATACACATTTTCAAAAAGGCACTTATACATGTATAAAGATTTGCCATTTCTGGAAGGCGCCGCAGTTGGTTAATAGCTCCTTTCTTAATATTGTTCTGAAGCTATATATTATATCATTCTGCCCCAGCTTTAAATTGTGGCTTATTTCCCAGTTACAATAAGCTCCTTTATTTCAGAGTTGTCCATCATTATACCTAAAAAGCATATAAAGATATTACAACGTTTCTTTTATAACCATTCGGATACCGTAAAATGGGGTTACTTTGACCGCTGGGGTGAATTTGACCGAAAACATAGAAAAATATCTATTGTGATATACTTCAGCCACCCTGTATAATTTTTAAAATTATTTTTAACGATTCTAACGATAAATATCTAAGAATTCATTTTTAATTAAAAAAAAGAATTAATATTCCAAGGGTTGTTAAATCCACCGATATAACGAATTAACAAAAAATGGTTTAAGAAATGGTCAAATTAACCCCACTTACAAGAAAAATAATTTTACGGGCAAAATGCATATACGGTCAACTTCCCCCCAGATGGGGTGAACTTGACCAAAGGCATTTTTTATTTTTTTTTCTAAGTCATGATTATTTTCTTGTAATTATAATCTAAGCTACTGAAAGTAGACGCCTAAACCCATAACATATTTGCATATAGAAAAATGTAGCAAAATTTAAAATATGATTTTTATAGGATTAAAGTACCAAATCGGTCAAAGTCACCCAATTTTACGGTACGCAAAAATATTATTATTACATCTTAAATTACTCAAATTACTTTTATTTAATACCTATATATATATACGTACTTTCAAAATATCCGTTAATTTTTAAAGAACACCAACAAATCCAAAATACATCTATATGAACACGAACTAATCACGCCATCTTGACAAACACTGACGATTAAATCATAAATAGTTAATCTGCGCAATTCTTTTGTGGAAGAAAATCTCTTTGCAAGTAACATTTCGGCTTAATAATAAAGTTTTCATTTTATAACCACAGTTACTACAGAGGGTATTTCTAAAGAATTATTTCTTGTGGTATAAAATATTTATTTGATTGCAAGAAAATTTCTTGTTCACAAATATAAATATGGATTAACTTAACATATATTTCTTATACTGCAAAATATTTGTAGTTTTCCATTTAAGAAACAAAAACTTTAGGATAAGAAAATTAAATGTAACCATTAATGCATTTCTTAGTATTGAAGAAATTGTCCTTCACATAACATTTCGAACATTTGTACTTATGGTAGTGGTCTTTTCGGGCCGCTGATCACAGTTTAAAGAAGCAGAAGAAGAAAAAGAAGATTATTAAGCTTCTTGACAAGTGACGTCCGCGCATCACTGTTTTTTTTCTGTGCGTGTACTGATCACAAATGTTTTCCAAATAGTTTTATAAAAATTATTAGAAAGTGTTTAAAATACCACAAAAGTCATCAGAGAATAATTATGTATCCCGAAAGAGGCGGAAATATGAAAATTTGCAACAGAAACTGGTAGAGTTAAGGTATTTATATGATATTTTTGGGTTTTATCCCAAAAGACCAAGTTATTTATAAGATATTGTTGAATTATTTTATGTTAGATAAATTAAATTATGTGTGAATAGATCGAACTATAAATATTTAATATTTACGAAATGACAATTTTAATCAAATTCAAACTTGGGGTCCTTTTTTGTTGTTATCAATATATTTTCTCTGTTGTCATAGTTACTATATCTCGCCTTCTTCCCTATTCGAAATACTCAAAACGTCAATAGTATTTGTCAAAACACACAGAGATGTAACAGGCGCTATGTTGCCACACTGCACTGGTTTTCCTATTAATGTTTATTTTGTAGCAAAATGTCCGACAGACATGATATTATGCAAAAATTTATATTGTTTGCGTCAATAAGGATACCTTAAGGTAGCCCAAAGTAATACAGACTAAATTATTAGGGGTTTAACAATAAAATTATAGCCCAAAGGTTTAAAATAGAACAAAATAAAGGGTTTACCAATAAAATTAGAGCAGGGGTGCTTTTAAGCAGCCCAAAAAATCTTTATGATTATTTGACCTGCCTCTATTTTTCAGAGGTACTCTACAGTAGTCCAGAAGTTTAGAATAGAACAAAATATATTAGTTTAACTGCTTTTGTAAATTTTACTTCGATTTCACGTTACAAGCAAGTTTACTTGCACTAAATTATTTGTTTGGTTTTGTGTTCAAACAATAAAACTAGAGCAGAGGTATTTTTTAGTAGCCTAGACAATCTTTATGATCATTTTATCTGCTTCTATTTCTCAGAGGTATTTTACAGTAGCCCAGCAGTTTGGAATACAATAGAATTATATTTATTTCACTACGTTTGTAAATTCTACTTCGATTTAAGATTACAAGCAAGTTTAATTACACCTAGTTTTTTGTTTGGTTTGTCTTCAAACAATAAAATTACAGCAGAGGGTACTTTTTAGCAGCCCAGACAATCTTTATGATTATTTTATCTGCTTCTATTTCTCCGAGGTACTTTAATGTAGCCCAGAAGTTTAGAATACAATAAAATGTATTTATTCAACTACTTTGTGCACATTTTGCCTAGATTTCATATTACGAGAGTAGTAAGTTTACTGCTTACATTAAATTTTTGTTTGGTTTGTCCTCAAACAATAAAACTAGAAGAGGGTACTTTTTTAGTAGCCCAGAAAATCTTTATTTTGAGCTACTCCTATTTCGCAGAGTTACTTATAGTAGCCCAGAAGTTTAGAATATAATAAAATATATTTAACTACTTTTTGCACATTCTGCATCGATTTTTATCGTCTACCTTGATATTACAAAGTTAGTAAGTGTACTTACAATAAATTTTTGTTTGGTTTTGTCAAAAATATTAAACAAAGATACAAAATCAGCTTTATTAAGTCATCTCGAAGTCATTACGAAGCCACAAAAGACCACTGTTTATCCAAAGACTGTACCACAAAGCCAAGCTGCTGTTTCCACTCAGCATCCATCAAGAGTTCTTTCAGAATCTAGCAACTTTAATCAGCAGCGTTTAAACTTCAATCCAACCTTGAGCAGACCAAGATTTGGACAAAGTCAGTACTCAAATCACCCTCTACTAGCATCGAGATACAAACAATCGAACAGACAGCAGTACCAAAAGCAAATGAGAACAACCAAGATGTCATACTAAAGGTCAATAAAAATTAATAGGGTAATATGGCTAACTGTATTAAAATATGGAAAGGGATTACTTCAGATAAGAAAGTTTTAAGTTGGGTCTAAGGTTTTAATATTTTATTTAAAACAACGCCCTCTGAAGAGAGAGCACCAAAAGTTCTCATAGACCCAAACTGGTCGTATGACAAAAAAAAAATTACTTGAAAAGTAATAAAAAATTACTATTTCTCCTTCTTCACATACAAAAGGACAGTTTATGTTTCGTAGTTTTTTGTGCCCAAAAAGGACGGAAATCAGGGATTTTGTTTTGAATTTAAAACAATTGAATTGCTTTATAGAAGCCAAATATTTTAAGCTGGAAAACTATAATAGGTCAGTCCTCAAGCTCATTTTCAAGGGTTATGGCAAAAATAGATTTAAAAGTTGTCTATTTTGCTATTCCTGTTCATTAAAATTCTAAAAAATATTTAACATTTAAGTACAGAACTTTTTTATATTAATTAAACTGTTTACCGTTTGGTTTGAATAATATTGTTTAAACATTTTCTATGTATTTTCTGCTTGGGACTTACTATAAATAAAAAAAAGGGAAAGTATACTTTCACCCACACAAAATATAACTTTTCTTGGTTTTACGTTTGATTCGAACCTGATATATTTTGCACCTGCTGACAAAAAAATATCTAATAGTATTCAGAACATCAAAAATAAAAGTACATGTAAAATAAGATCATTTGCAGCCTTAATTGGTCAGTTTGTAACAGTTCGTCCATTTATGGAAGTTAAATAAAGAAAATTACACTAAAAAAAATATACATATATAAATAAATAAAAAAGAAAAGTAGCCTCTTTCTTAAACTAATAGTTATAACACTAAAATGACCATACCTAAATACTTAAAAACAATTACAATTGGTGGTTAAATAACATACCAATTAGTGAGCAAAATATAAAATAATCCAATTATGTACTTGAAATATTTTGCGATGCATATATCTTTTAGCATGGCGGGTATGCTGCATTGATAACAAAACTCATGGTTTTTGGAGTCATGAACAACAACTACAAATGTACTTCAGTTACTAGCAGCATATAGTGGCTTGAAATCCTTTTTCAACGAATATAGGAATTGTAACATTTTGCTAGGAATAAATAACGCAACAGCTGTGTCTTGCATTAACAAGATGGGTAGTGTACAGTACTCAACATTTGCAGATAAGTTTAATAATTCTGTGAAAATAGGAATTTAAAAATTATTTTTGCATCTATAACAGTAAAAAAAATGCTTTTGCCTGACTCGGAATCAAGATCTTTAAAAATAGAAACAGAGTAGGTATTCTTTAAGTGATAATTGTGTTACTATAATTTTTGAGCAGCTTCTTATTCCAGAAATCGATATGTTTGCCACATATCCTAAAAAAAATGTGCAAGGTATGTAATTTTGAACTCTGACCCCGGATCAGAGAAAGCCAATGCCTTAACTCTAGATTGGCATGGATTTAAATTTTATGTTTTTCAGCCTTGGTATACAACCTTTGACCACCACACCTTACACAACCAAAAAGATAATTATGGACCTGATAAAAATTTAATCTAGAATTTTTTTTGGGCTTTTATATCCAGGACATCCTTTGGGTTTCCATATTCTTGTCAGGCAAGCTTTTTAAGAAAAGGCATTCCTGAGGCTTCCATCCCATCTATTACAACAAATCACTAAATCTGTATGATACAGTTTTCAAGAGATGGTGACGGTTTAGTATAAAATAATAACCATTTTGCTTATGAATTATCAAATTTTAATTTTATTAAATCTATCGTAGAACAGGATTATAATTATAGCTCGTATAAACATTCACAGTGCTGCATTGGCGTTGATAAAAGATATCCTAGAAAATTATAAAAACATTTTTAAATTTTTTTACAAATGTATATATAACCTCAAACCTTAATTGCCCAAATATTAATTAACTTGGGACCCTCTACCAGTATTACTTTATTTAGAAACATTATTTCGTCTCACAAGCCTTTCCCTGAAAGATCTTACTTACAAACTTGTAATGTTGATTGCACTCACTTCAGTTCAAAGGTCGTAAACCCTGTACCTAATAAAAATTCAGAATATTTTCATGGATCAAGATAAAATTGACATTTTGATATAACATAGGATAAAGACTTCCCCAAAAAATAATAATAATAATAAATAAACAAATATCAACCTATTTAAAACAAAAAACACAGTTGAGAGTGTTTAGAGATTTCTAAAACATTCGTCCTCAATCGGAAGACAATTTGTTTATAACTAAAAAAAAAGAGACGTATAAAGCAAAATCTACCCAGGCGTTGAGTAGATGGATATAACATTTTTTTAAATTAAAAATATAGACACTAATATTTTTAAAGTGTATAGTGTCAGACATGCATCTACCTCAGCGGGAGTTAGAACTGGATTATAGAAGATATTAGAGAGACGGCGAGATGGACAGAAAATTCTCAAGTATTCAATATTTTTTATAATAAACCTCTAGCAAAAGATTACGGACTCTTTGCAAAACCGTATTGTCTGGTGAGTCCATGTAATTGTATGTAATTGTAATTATATTACATGTGTAGGTTACTAATATTAGTAAGAACATTAATTTTCTTATTATGTTTATTTGTACCTGGTTGAAGGTACACATCTCATATAATTAAAATATAAACATGAATCTTAATTAATAATTGCTCTAATATGTTAGTTAGGTATACATTTGTATATATTTTGTGTAAAGTTTCTAAAAAAAAAAAAATTGCTAAGTACTATTCATTTTTGGATTGCAATGTACTTTTGTTTATTTATCGCACAATATTGTTTAATCTTTCAACAGCCTACCATAAGTACAAATGTTCGAAATGTTATGTGAAGGACAATTAATTGATTGGTTGACTTACCTGTTAAGGAGGGACAATCATAATTGTCCTATCTTACATTTCGAACATTTGTACGCTCCCCCCCTTTTGATTCTTTTGAACCCACCCATGTCTTGTGCAATAAAAATAAAAAAAAAAACAGTGATGCGCGGACGTCACTTATCAAAAAGCTTAATAATCTTCTTTTTCTTCGTCTGCTTCTTTAAACTGTGATCAGCGGCCCGAAAAGACCACTACCATAAGTACAAATGTTCGAAATGTAAGATAGGACAATTATGATTGTCCCTCCTTAACAGGTAAGTCAACCAATCAATTAATTATCTGTAAGAAATTATTGAGTTAAAAATTTTTGTGTTTAAAAATCTCGTTTATTTTTATGTGAACCGGTATGTTTAAGTTAATATGATACATTAACTTTTAAGAAAGATGGCTCAAAGAAATCAGTGTTTTAGGAGAAAGAAATTGTTCTCTCGGTGTAGTGATTCACCACATACTTACAGTTCTGTCGCTTTTGTATCATCTGTAGACAGTATTTTAGAAGTTATTTACGTAATAAACACGAATTGACAAAATTTGCAGTTACGCCATTTTTATTCCGGACCGGCGATATGGCGTCAATTTAACATGACCACTGGAGAAACACATTCCAGGAGCATTACCTTTAGACTCAAAGACATTGCAGTGTGGATATACAACGTTTATTTATCCAGTAACAACAATTACACAGTAATCAATTGCCAAGTTATAATTGAATGATGCTCGAGGGGGATTAAACGAGACATTTGTACGTTGTTGATTTCGATTCCATCGATTCCGTTGAAGTTCGTTATTTAGCATATTATACCAGAGCTTCGAGTTGATATGTGCTTTATTATTTGGTGTCTTAATCAAAGTTTTCCAAAAACCTTATTTTATCAATACAGAAGGTTTAGTGAAAACTAATAATTTAGAGATTGTTCTACTTATTAATGAAAGCTTGACCGTTTTCTTACTCCAGTTCCAGTTATAGTTCCGACTGATAAAGGTTTTCTTTTAGTCACAAATGTATGTGCATATACATATGAATAAATTAAGGGCATATTTCAAATCTAGGATTTTAATGGGTAGTGATAGATCCTGGGTAGTGATAGACCCCAGGCATTGATTCAATACCGTGTGAAATACTACAGTTACTAGGACTAGGTGACAAAGGATTACATATTATCCATTCTATCTGTGTCGCTGTTTGAAATTCATAAAAATATATATCTGATTGGTGTACCTTAATTTATATCCCGCTACACAAAAGAGGAACTACTACCAGATGTGAAAACTACCACACACTGTCACTAATAACACATGCTATTAAAATCTTGTTACACATCATCAAAAACAGATTAAAAACCTATCTACATTACCAAATACCTCAGTAACAAGCGGGGTTTGTAAAGGGTAAAGGTACAGGAGAAAAAAATGCTGAACCTGAAACAGCTCATTGAAAAGTCTAGAGAATTTCAAGTACCTATGATTATATGCTTCGTTGACTACCAAACGGCATTTGATTGTGTCAGCTGGATAAATCTGTGGTCAATTTTAATAGAAGTGTGCGCAACCTGGTGACACTTATTAAAAATCTGTACCAGTCCAATATAGCGAGAGTACGACTAGATCATAAGTTCTCAAACCAATTCAAGACCGAGAGAGATGTTGGACAAGGATGCGTGTTGTCACCTGACTTATTTAACATTTATGGTGAACATGTCATGAGGATGGTTTTAGAAGCATGGGCCGGTGGAGTAACAGTAGCTGGTAGGAAAATCTCCAATTTAAGATTTACTAATGACACTACACTTATAGCAGCAAATGAGAAAGAAATGTTTGATCTCCTGCGAAGAGTTGAGTACGAAAGCAATAAAGTTGGTCTAAAAATCAATAAAGCTAAGACAAAAATAATGGTGGTCGACAGATTCGACACTATTCAACTGACTAACAGGTTACAAGAATACCAAATAGTAAACACCTTTGTCTATCTCGGGTCTAGTATAACTAAAGATGGTAACTGTGAAGCAGAAGTTCGGAGACGTATTGGTATGGAAAAAATGCGATGAGTCGCCTAACTAAAGTTTGGAAAGACCGATCTATCCTGCCCCTGTACTCTCAATATTTCTATACGGAGCAGAGACTTGGACTCTTCGCGCACGTGAGCGCCAAAAAATTGATGCCTTTGAGATGTGGTGCTGGAGAAGAATGCTGCGCATACCATGGACAGCTCATAGGACAAACGTTTCAATTCTAAACCATCTCAAGATTAAAAAAAGGCTGTCCACAATATTCTGCAACGAATACTGCAATTTGAAACAAGATGAAAGAAATTAAGACTTCTGTTGGAGTGAAAGTAAAGAGGATGATAAATTCCAACAGAAGTAAGAAAAGAGACAGAAAATAACTGTGTCGAAATGAAGGGCGTCTACGTTGAGAAGCCGAAGTAAGAAAAATACTAGGATAGAAAGAAAATACTAAGGAAAAGCTGAAGTAAGAAAATACTACTTGTCAGTAGTATTTGTATGGGGGGATAATGATAGGATGATGAAGTTGAGGAAAGGGGAATTAAAAGGGATAGAAGTAGAAGTATGAAGAAACAGAGGCAAAACTGAATGGAGTTGGCTAACAAGAGATGCAAGAGAACAACTTGACACTCAAGGATGGATACGGCTCGTTTGCATGCCTGTCGAAGAACAGTAGCTCAAAGTAGATAGTGATATGATGACTAGAAAAGGTATATACTAAGATAAGAATAATGCTCTGAAAATAAATAAAGAAGAATAATTGCTAGAGAAGAACAAATTAAATAACACTAACAAATCATGGGCGCCAAAAAAATGATCTTCGATCATTCTCCCAGGTATCTTACACTGCTGTCAAATATTAAATATATTAAATCAGTAAATGTGAACATAAAGGAATAATAAAAATAAATGATATACAAAATAAGTAAATATTTATTAAAAATAACTACCTAGATTTGCACAATCTCTGAGTTAAACCACATCGAATTATTAAGTGACTATGGAATTATAAATAATAAAATATGAGTTACGCCACACGCTATGGAAATAACAAAGTTATTGTTGGTATTAAATTGGACGTAAGAAGTTCAAAATAGAAATATGTGGAAAATTTGATGGGAGGTCTACGTTCACCAATGGACAAATGTCTAATTGATGATGATATTTTATTATATGTATGGAATATGTCATCGGAAAAATTTTCATAAACCCAAAAAACTTATTGTTTAATAAGTCTAAGCAGATTGCGGTATACTCAGATGATGTAAACTTGATGGGAAGAACCGCAAAAGACGTCAGAGAACTATATTATGGAGTTTAAAGAAAATGCGAAAGAAATAGGGCTGGCCGTCAACATATATAAAACTTAATCCCTAATACAAGCAAGGAACCAACGAATTTGCACAATTTAACAATTAACGACGCTAAATAGTAGAACAGCTCACATACTTGGTTCTTGGGTGTACAGATAAAAGAGAGTGGCAGCGAGGAGGAAGAAATACGGAAACAGATAATGCTTGTTAACAAAGCATATTTCTCTTTGTCGCAGGTGTTCGGATCCAAAGACATACATAGGGAAGTTAAGTTTAAAATATATAAAACCATCATCCGGCCAATAGCAACATATGGTGTCGAAACGTGGATCATTACAGAAAAGACAATAAACCTTATTAATACTTTTGAAAGAAAGATATTAAGGAGGATACTGGGACCCATTTGTGACAATGGTCTATGGAGAATAACATTCAACCACGAGTTATACCAATATTACAGAGAACCCTCTATAGCAAATTATGCAAAAATTCAAAGATTGCGCTGGGCAGGTCACCTTAAAAGAATGGATAACGACAGAACACCTAGCAGAACGCTTAGCGGAACTATGGTGAGACGTCGGCAAGTAGGAAGACCAAGGAAGGGGTGGATAGACGAAGTGAGAACAGATGCTAAAGAGATATTGAGGCTGGACAACTGGAGGAAAGCAGCCAGAGATAGATACTTGGAGGCGCATGCTGGGGGAGGCCAGGGCCCAACTTGGGTTGTAGCGCCACAGGAGAGAGAGAGATGATATTTAAATTCATGTCGCTTGCCTAGCGCATGGAATTAAAAATAGTGCGCTGAGATATTTAGTGATAAAGGACCCCGCGCAAACGTTATGGAAAATAGGTCCCAGTGGATTTCGTTCATACTTTGGGAAAATACACTCTGAAGCATCCTGATTAAAAGTTCTCATGGGCACAACTCAATCGTATAACGGATTTTCAAGATATAGAGGCCCAAACTCGGAAAATTATAAGATTTACGGGGTATTCCAATTCCGTGTGTTACTGGTTATTTGGCAACATGTAGAAGTTTGGATCAAGGAAAAGTACTAGTAGTCTATGATTTTTTCCTGGCTATCCAATGGCAACCTTTACTTTGACCTTGACCTTCAACGGACGTCATCTTCTAGAGTTTCGAGGGTTTTCGGAATTCAATTGATATAAATAGATTACTCATGGGTTTTTGGGATCGCTAAATACGAATATGCCATCAGAATTGCCCTCCGGATGACGTGGTCGCTATACACGAATATGCCACCTGAACCGACTCCCGGAGCACCTGATTTCCAAGGTCAATGAAAGGGGCTCCTGGAGTTTCCAGTGTCTTTGGTACTACATTAATGCAAACGGATTAGTTATAGTTTTTGGGGTTGCTGAACACGAATACGTGATCAGCACAGACACAGGAGCACCTGGTGCCTAAGACAAGTTACCTTCTGGAGTTTCGAAGGAATCAAATGGATTACTCTTATGTTTTTGGGGTTGCTGAACATGCATACACTATCAGATCCGACCCACGATTCACATTGTGTCTACGGCACAATGTGATCACGTGTTCGTGTTCAGCAACCCCAAAAACCTATAATTAATCCGTTAGCATTAATGTAGTACCAAAGACCCTCGAAACTCCTGGAGCCCCTTTCGTTGACCTTGGAAACCAGGTGCTCCGGGAGTAGGTTCTGGTGGCATATTCGTGTTTAGCGACCTCAAAAAACCCTCCAGTAATTCATTTGCATCAATTAAATGCCGAAAACCATCGAAACTCTAGAAGATGACGTCCCTTGCAGTGGCCCTGGCCACCACGTCATCCTGAGGGCAATTCTGATGGCATATTCGTGTTTTGCGATCCCAAAAACCCATGAGTAATCTGTTTATATCAATTTAATGCCTGGAACCCTCGAAACTCTAGAAGATGACGTCCGTTGAAGGTCAAGGTCAAAGTAAAGGTCGCCATTGTATAGCCAGGAAAAAATCCTAGACTACTATTACTTTTCCTTGATCCAAACTTCTACATGTTGCCAAATAACCAGTAACGCACGGAATTGGAATACCCCGTAAATCATATAATTGTCCGAGTTATGACCTCTATATCTTGAAAATCCTTCATACGATTGAGTTGTGCCCATGAGATCTCTTTTTATCAGGATGCTTCAAAGAGTATTTTCCCAAAGTATGAACGAAATCCACTGGGACCTATTTTCCATAAGGTTTGTGCGGGGTCCTTTTATAATTTTATAAAATAATTTTATAAAACGTGCGTTAGTCGATCAACTGGGGTATATTAAAGTTTATCAGTCTTTTTTCGGCTACGAACAGCCGAAATGAAGACACTAAGAGTAATAGCAGAGAAGACAAGAAGAGATATAATACGAAACAACATCATCAGGGAACAATATGGCGTGCAAGATGTAGTCAGATGGGGCAGGCAAAGACGAAGAGAATGGTTCAGTCATATAAAAAAAATGGAGGAGCACAGACTACCAAGAATTGCGCAAGAAGGAAAACCAGCAGGCAAGCGTCCACTGGGGAGACCACCAAAAAGATGAAGAGATAGCTGGCAGTCTATCTCTCAAGAAATACTTCAGCGTCGGAATTAACAGATCGACAGATCTACAACAAGTATAAGAAGAAGAAGATTAGTCTTTTTTAATCGTGGCCCGCACATCACTTAGCCATGATGAGTGAGATTTCAAATCCTGTCCCGGTGGATGGAAAACAAAAAGGAAAACGCAGCAGTTTAAAATTCATATGAATCTGAGGCTTAGACTGTAATACGCTGGCGTCTGATTGGCCTATGGGGAAGCAGTACTACAAGGGATAAGGCTTGCGGCGCAGTGGTACTCTTCTATAGATCCATACCGGAAGAGCGTTGACGCGTAATAGACAAGGCGAAAACGGCGGGTTCGTTGGAAAAAATATTCCCATGGGGTTTTTTTGCAAAATCATATTCGTGAGACATCCCAGAATAAGGTTCAAGAAGTCGCCCAAGTGAAAAGTGGTCCGAATTTAAAAAAAATTAATCAAATTGCAAAAATCAATATTTTCGCCCCGGATACATTTTTTTAGGTTTCTTGGACCATTCTGGACAAAAAAAGTCTCCTATAATGTTTTTCTAAAGTTGCTCGTTTTCGAGTTATAAGAAATTTAAAATTGAAAAAAACGAAAAATGGCGATTTTTAAGGCTTAACAACTCGGTTAAAAATTATTACAGTCGAATCCGCTTAATAGAATACCTCTTATAGGAATATCCCGCTTTAAGGATAGAAATTTAAGGTCCCGAAACGTTTCTAATTGCCAACAATGATCGGTTATTAGAATATCCCGGTCATAAGAGTACTTTTGCTTGGCACGAAGGCTATTCCAATAAGCGGGTTCGACTGTATTATGAAATTCAGAAAGTGACCAAATCAAAGATTAAAGCCTCCACTACATGATCCTAAAGAAAGTGTCATTAATTGATTACTAAGCTGTTATTTTTAATTATTAATAATGAGCCGTAAGATCGTATTGACGCGGCTGTAAATGTGAGTGCGAGTAAGATGCACCATTGACTGCCGGAATGGCACCTCTCTCGCACTCATCATTGCCGGCCGGCTAATACGTGCATGGCGCTCATTATTTTTACTTAAAAATAACAGCTTATTGATAAAATAATGACAAAAATTTCTTCAGGATCTTGTAGGGCGGGCTTTAAACTTTTATTTGATCACTTTCTGACTTTCATAATAATAACTTTTAACCAAGTTATTAGCCTTAAAATTCGCCATTTTTAGTTTTTTTCAATTTTAAATTGCTTATAACTCGAAAACGAGCAACTTTAGAGAAAAATTATAAGAAACCTTTTTTGTCCAGAATGGTCCAAGAAACCTAAATAAATGTGCCCGGGCCGAAAATATTGATTTTTGCAATTTGATTAAAAAAATGAAAAAAAATTGGACCACTTTTCACGTGGGCGACTTTTTGAACCTTATTCTGGGATGTCTCACGAATATGATTATGCAAAAAAATCTCATGGGAATATTTTTCCAACGAACCCGTCGGTTTCGCCTTGTCTATAAATGTCAGTGTGTATATTAGGTATATTCTTTTTTTAAAAATGAAGTACATAAAAATCTTCGTCTTCTTCATCTAATGGCGACAACCCTTTGTGTGCCTTGGCCTGCTTAACAATGTTCTTCCATTCTGCTCTGTCGGATACTTTCCTTCGCCATTGACTGATGTTCACGGCTTTAAAATCTCCCTGTTAAGACCTTTTAGGTACATAAAAAATAACTGAAAAATCAACTTAACATATTTAAGCTACTAATTTACCACATTTATGTGAATAAAAAAAAATCAAAGGGAAAATCCCAGCAGCTGGCTGTATACCATAATTAAAAATCATCCTCCTCCTCCTCCTCCTCCTCAGTCGTTTCCTCATTGCTGAGTGTCGTGATTCCCTATAATACGAGCAACTATCTCTTTCCATCGGCTTCCGTCCTGAGCTTCCCTCATGGATTCAGAGAATGTTTTTCCACTGGCTTTCTGTACTTGATCCGTCCATCGAGTAGGTGAGTGACCTCTACTTCAGCGCCCTGCAACGTTTCTCGAAATTATAAGTCTCTCAAAATTATCATCACTTCTTCTTGCAATATGGCTGAAAAATTTTAAGACGGTGGAGAGGCAAATAGAGGAAAGTCGAGTCTGAATATTAAGCTCTTGGAGAATTGAGTGATTTAATCTGTGTTCTGTCCATGAGACCCGAAGCATTCTTTTCCAGCACCACATTTCAAAGGCGTCAATCCTTTTTCTGTCGTCGGATTTCATTGTCCATGTTTCGGATCCATAATTAAATATGGGAAAAATTAAGGCACGTACTAATCGTATTTTGGTGTTCTTCGACAAGGAGCGATTTTTCCAGATTTTCGATAATCGACTTATAGCGTTTTTGGCCATGCCTATTCTCCTACGTATTTCTGTTTCACAAGATCCTGTATTACTGATGTAAGCTCCTAGATAATTGAACTCGTTAACCACTTCAAACTGGTCAAAGGCTCCTGTTGTCTGAAGTGAATTTGAATAATGTACTATCATAATTTTTGTTTTTTTTTATTGATCTTGAGACCACATCTATTGCTTTCGGCTTCCACTAGCTGTAGCAGGCTGGATATTTCTTCTTCGGATGCAGTTATTAATGTTGTATCATCTGCATCTCTGAGATTTGAGATCTTCTTTCTTGCGATAGAAATACCGCCATTCCATTTGTCGAGTGCTTTTCTCATTAAATATTCCCCAAAGAAATTAAAAAGACTTGGAGATAGAATACATCCTTGTCGGACTCCTCTACCTATTTTAAAAGGATCGGACTTATGGTTTTCAATTCTTAAAAATCATACAGAAAAAGTAAAAACTTCGATTGTACAATGGTATAAATAGTTTATTGAAAAACTATTAGAAAGTCATCCAAAAGGATTCGCAAAACGTTTTCGATCTAGATCAGATCATCTTCAGTGCGTTCTGCTTAGCAGATGAAACTAGCAACCTTATAAAATAGGTGACATCGAGAAATATGATTTACATGTTGAAAATGCGATGTTAGTAGCCACTCTAAGTCAATGTTAAAAGATTAAATTAATGCTCAAAGGGCAACATGATTCACTGCTCGATAAGAACGTGTGTTGTTCTGAAGCTATTTCCTTGTGGCATTTTTATGATTAATTATTTATATGGGAAATAAGCCACAATTAAAATGGAAAAAATAATTTTATTAACGTTTCGACGCCCAAATCGGGTGCCGTTGTCAAAATACAAAATATTACTAAAATAAACTAAAGTGTTGTTGCTAAGCAAAAAAAATTCTTCTAATAATTTATTTAATCTCACTCATTTATATTGGCAATTCAGACATATATTATACATTTTAAAGTAGAAGACTTTAAAATGATATTGCCAATATTTTATGAGTTGCGTTCCTGGGACGACTTACTGAAAGATAGTTCATTCGATTACATGAAATTAACCCCAACTCAAGAATATCCGTCATAAAAAATTATAGCATGTGATATGTCTTTAAAAAGACAACCAAATGCAACGACAGTAAAATTCTCGCGTTAGAGACTTCATAGTAAATCACAAGGGAAAACCAGGAAAAACCTGTGATACTATCCCGACATCGTAAGTATTTGGTCTTACATTAATTTACTCTCAAAAAGTAATACCAAATTCTGACTTGTAACATGTTTAAATTATAAATATTATTAATAATACTAGATATATAAGTAATACTAAAATATAAAATATGTACTAGCTCGATATTATTGACTTACTAATCTTGGTATTTTCTTTCTATTGACTTCCTCTTTCAGTATGGGTAACCACATCCTACTGCATTCTACCGAGGAATTTGCGACACAATTGGTTTCATTTAGCATAATTAGAGCCGCTTCTTTGATTTTTCTCTTTTTACTATCTGATTCTTTCAGGACTATACTTGAATCTCTCCACTGAACTCTATGTTCATTATCCCATGCGTGTTGACATATTTGAGATCTCTCAAATTCTCTATTTTTAATATAAGATTGATGTTC
This sequence comes from Diabrotica virgifera virgifera, assembly GCF_917563875.1. Classification (NCBI taxonomy): domain Eukaryota; kingdom Metazoa; phylum Arthropoda; class Insecta; order Coleoptera; family Chrysomelidae; genus Diabrotica; species Diabrotica virgifera. The sequence goes on along the minus strand of NC_065451.1, from coordinate 49,405,769 downwards.
ACTTATTCTAACGTCTAATGGTCTTGATGTCTCACCTAAATAAAATTGTTCGCATTCACAAGGTATTTTATAAATGCAATTTTTTGTTCTTTCTTGATCATTGTTAGGTTTAGTTTTAGATAGAATAGATCTCAATGTGTTTGTTGTTTTGAATGTTGTTGAAATGTTGAATTTATTTCCTATTGTTTTAAGTTTCTCGGATAGTCCTTTTATATATGGTATTGATATTTTCCTCGTATTATTTCTGGTGAATGTTGTAGGATCCCGTTCTAAGTTGTTCTGTTCCATTCGATCCAATCTTGACAATTCCTTATTTATAAACGATAAAGGATAATCATTTTTTAATAAAACAGATGTTAACAATTGTTTTTCTGCTAAAAAGGAATTTTCGTTAGAACAAGTAATTTTGGCTCTATCATATAAGGATTTAATGATTCCCTTTTTAACGTTGATGTTGTGATTTGACTTGTAATTGAGATATCTGTTGGTGTGTGTTGGTTTTCTATACACTTGAGTCTCATATCCAATATCCTTCTTTGAGATCAAAACATCGAGGAAAGGTAGGCTGTTATTGTATTCCTTTTCCATTGTAAATTTTATTGTCTCTTCTTGATCGTTTATAATATTCAGGAATGTATCCAACAATTCTGATCCATGAGGCCATATTGAAAACACATCATCTACATATCTCCACCATACTGTGGGTTTTAAATTTTGTTTAGAAATAATATTATTTTCGAAATCCTCCATAAATATATTAGCCAATAATGGAGATAAAGAAGAGCCCATTGCTAGACCAAAATTTTGTTTATAGAATTCATTGTTTAGTTGAAAATAGGTATTATGGGTACATAATGTCAATAACTCCATTATAGCTGATACATTTAGTCTTGTCCTAGTTGCCAATGTATTATCATTCTCTAATTTCGTTTTGATTATGTTTAAAGTTTTATCTAATGGTACATTTGTAAATAAACTGTTTATGTCAAAACTTACTAAAATATTATTTGGATTAAATTCAATAGTTGATAATTTGTTTAAAAAATGTTTTGTATTTTTTATAAAAGTGTCATCATTATTAGCAAATGGTTTTAGAATGTTTAATAAGAATTTTGATAGTTCACTACAAGGAGAATTGATGGTACTACAAATGGGTCTAAGTGGTATGTTCATAAATTCCGAAAATTCATAAAGCGAACATACCACTTAGACCCATTTGTAGTACCATCAATTCTCCTTGTAGTGAACTATCAAAATTCTTATTAAACATTCTAAAACCATTTGCTAATAATGATGACACTTTTATAAAAAATACAAAACATTTTTTAAACAAATTATCAACTATTGAATTTAATCCAAATAATATTTTAGTAAGTTTTGACATAAACAGTTTATTTACAAATGTACCATTAGATAAAACTTTAAACATAATCAAAACGAAATTAGAGAATGATAATACATTGGCAACTAGGACAAGACTAAATGTATCAGCTATAATGGAGTTATTGACATTATGTACCCATAATACCTATTTTCAACTAAACAATGAATTCTATAAACAAAATTTTGGTCTAGCAATGGGCTCTTCTTTATCTCCATTATTGGCTAATATATTTATGGAGGATTTCGAAAATAATATTATTTCTAAACAAAATTTAAAACCCACAGTATGGTGGAGATATGTAGATGATGTGTTTTCAATATGGCCTCATGGATCAGAATTGTTGGATACATTCCTGAATATTATAAACGATCAAGAAGAGACAATAAAATTTACAATGGAAAAGGAATACAATAACAGCCTACCTTTCCTCGATGTTTTGATCTCAAAGAAGGATATTGGATATGAGACTCAAGTGTATAGAAAACCAACACACACCAACAGATATCTCAATTACAAGTCAAATCACAACATCAACGTTAAAAAGGGAATCATTAAATCCTTATATGATAGAGCCAAAATTACTTGTTCTAACGAAAATTCCTTTTTAGCAGAAAAACAATTGTTAACATCTGTTTTATTAAAAAATGATTATCCTTTATCGTTTATAAATAAGGAATTGTCAAGATTGGATCGAATGGAACAGAACAACTTAGAACGGGATCCTACAACATTCACCAGAAATAATACGAGGAAAATATCAATACCATATATAAAAGGACTATCCGAGAAACTTAAAACAATAGGAAATAAATTCAACATTTCAACAACATTCAAAACAACAAACACATTGAGATCTATTCTATCTAAAACTAAACCTAACAATGATCAAGAAAGAACAAAAAATTGCATTTATAAAATACCTTGTGAATGCGAACAATTTTATTTAGGTGAGACATCAAGACCATTAGACGTTAGAATAAGTGAACATCAATCTTATATTAAAAATAGAGAATTTGAGAGATCTCAAATATGTCAACACGCATGGGATAATGAACATAGAGTTCAGTGGAGAGATTCAAGTATAGTCCTGAAAGAATCAGATAGTAAAAAGAGAAAAATCAAAGAAGCGGCTCTAATTATGCTAAATGAAACCAATTGTGTCGCAAATTCCTCGGTAGAATGCAGTAGGATGTGGTTACCCATACTGAAAGAGGAAGTCAATAGAAAGAAAATACCAAGATTAGTAAGTCAATAATATCGAGCTAGTACATATTTTATATTTTAGTATTACTTATATATCTAGTATTATTAATAATATTTATAATTTAAACATGTTACAAGTCAGAATTTGGTATTACTTTTTGAGAGTAAATTAATGTAAGACCAAATACTTACGATATCGGGATAGTATCACAGGTTTTTCCTGGTTTTCCCTTGTGATTTACTATGAAGTCTCTAACGCGAGAATTTTACTGTCGTTGCATTTGGTTGTCTTTTTAAAGACATATCACATGCTATAATTTTTTATGACGGATATTCTTGAGTTGGGGTTAATTTCATGTAATCGAATGAACTATCTTTCAGTAAGTCGTCCCAGGAACGCAACTCATAAAATATTGGCAATATCATTTTAAAGTCTTCTACTTTAAAATGTATAATATATGTCTGAATTGCCAATATAAATGAGTGAGATTAAATAAATTATTAGAAGAATTTTTTTTGCTTAGCAACAACACTTTAGTTTATTTTAGTAATATTTTGTATTTTGACAACGGCACCCGATTTGGGCGTCGAAACGTTAATAAAATTATTTTTTCCATTTTAATTGTGGCTTATTTCCCATATAAAGAACGTGTGGTTCTTGCCAGTTCAGTGGAGTCAGTTGCCAGTTAGTCTGTGTCCATTGAACTGGTAAGAACCACATGTTCTTATCGAGCAGCAGTGGCGGCTGCTCAGGGTCGGCAGGGTCAGCAGTACCGAGCCTCACATTTATGGACACATTATGAAAACGTTTTGCTAATCCTTTTGGATGACTTCTTAATAGTTTTTCCGTAAACTTTTTATACCATTGTAAAAACGAAGTTTTTACTTGTTCTGTATGATTTATGTGAATATTTAAAGCTTTTCTTGTGGATCAAACTTCCAAACTTTCCTGATAACACATTTTAAGTCTAATTAAAAACGTTGTACTGTTTTGAAATACCTCTCTTTTACAAACAGGTTTTGATTTAAAGCATTTTTTATTCATTTCAAAAACAAAGAACACTGATGCCGCCGGACAAATGGAAAAAATATTTTTCAGACTGAGGTAGAAACGTTTTAAATTCCATTTATTCATTTATTACGCAGACAAGTTGCGAGTCGAACAAACTTTAATTAAAAACAACCAGCAGGTTTTTAATTAACTTAAACAAATTTGGACAACTACTCATGTTTTGTAAACAAACTAGCAGTTTCAATAAAAATTTTAATATGATTTAAAGTTCCATGTCAACTCTGAGTTTTCACTAAAAGACTTATGCTATTTATATAAGACTTATAATTTGTAAACTTTTAAGTTTTCAGTTTTTCAGAGAATTGCATAATAGTTATTTATGAAACAGTTCGTGAAGGATGCTTTTTGCCAACGCACGCGATGTTTAGAGCACGAGCGACAGCGGAGCGAGTGCTATACATCACGTAAGTTTGCAAAAAGTACTTCACGCACAGTTTCATACAATATTTTATCTACTATAAACAAATAAAAAAACTGTAACTCTTCGTCACTGGAATTCATTTCTGTTCTACAATTTTTAGAACTTTGACATTTAAAAATTCTAACTTCTTTCAAACAACAAAACTGTCAAAACTTTGTTGTAATTTATTGGTTACATGTCATCACCATGACAACGCGAAGTTAAGGATATTTGATTGATTATATGAAAGTGTGCCAAAAAACAGTGCAAAAAGGTAATCCCATTTAAAATACATTGTTACTTCACGCACACGTTAAATCCTTCACGCACTGCTATCTATAATGACAGTTTTCACAAATTAAAAACTTATACTTAATATCAGATAGAGTAGATAAACACCCTTTATAGTTTTATTCTTGTTAGAAATCATCAGAGAGTATAATATACAGCATGAACCTGTAAGTTGTATCCATATGGAAAACTTTTTTATTATTGATTTTACGAAAAAAAGTTATTCTTCATAAAAAGCTCTTTATGGTCCAAAACCTAATATTCAACCATCAGATATCAAATCTTATGAATATTATACGAGGTGTGTCAAAAAATAATATGAATTTTGCTCAAGAGTAGAATAGCTTTATTTTTCACAATATTGAAAATTGTTATTAAGAAAAGTTTTTGGAATCAAGAGCTTTATTCTGGTATGCAACTACATTCTTCTAATTTAAAAAAAAAGTTTTGAAAATTTTTGTTAAATTATTACAGTAGACTCCCGTAAGTTCGGCCTCGGTTAGTTCGGTCTCCGCTTAGTCCGGCCGGCCCTCTGAGCATTAGTCACACACTTTGCACATCAAAAATCATTAGAAAAGAAAATTCAGAAAAAAATTACTGACTTTTTTTAAGTGTTAAGAAGCCAAACCACCAATGTACAATAATATTTTTAAATTTTATTAGGCCTAGAGTTCTGTAAGTATTGTTTTATAGTATTTTTGTAACGGTCTATCTTTTCATATATTATGTTAAATATATGTCAGAGTATTCCTCTGTGTTGTCTTCTACTTAATGTACAAGTGTTTTGTATTTACTAGATCCATACAAACAATAAATGGGAATTTTTTAGATAAGCATCGGTTAGTTCGGCCACTTTTAAGTTCGGCCTAGGGTCCGGTCCCGAGGTGGCCGAACTTACGGGAGTCTACTGTATGAATAACTAACATTATATTCAGTTATTTCAATTAAAATAGGTATTTTATTGCTAATTTTAGGGAAAAAGTTATTCTTTTGTGTTCTAAGTGCTCTTCAGTGTCTAAAACCTAAAATATCACCTTATATCAAATTTTATCAATTTTATAGCAGTTATGTCACAAACTATGAATTTCGCTCAAGAGTAAAATACCTTTATTTTTCACAATATCGAAAATTGTTATTATGAAAAGCTGGTTAGAATTAAAAATTATGTTTTAATATGTAATTACATCCTTCTAATTGAAATATTCTGAACTATAAAGGTACTTTACTTTTAATCTAAATTTATCTTTTTTGACATACCTCGTATAAAATTGATAAAATTTGATACAAGATGGTGGTATTATAGATTTTAGACCATGCAGAACTTTTTATTAAGAATCACTATTTTTCGTAAAATTAATAATAAAAGAGTTATCAGAATTGAAATAACTGAAAATAATGATGGTTTTCCATAATTTTTCAAAAAATTTTTTTTTTCAATTAGAAGGTTGTAATTGCATATTAGAATAAAGTCTTTAATTGCAAACAACTTTTCATAATAGCAATTTTCAATATTGTGAAAAATAAAGCTACCTACTTTACTTCTGAGCGAAATTCATATTTTTTGACACTCCTCGTATAAAATTCATACAATTTGATATCTGATGGTTGAATCTTAGGTTTTGGACTATGTAGAGCTTTTTATAAGGAATAACTTTTTTCGTAAAATTAATAATAAAAAAGCTTTCTATATGGATACAACTTAGGGTAAAAACAGAGCAAGTACATAGGTCGAGGTGGAGGTGTAGGTGGCGGTGGATGTCGACAGCACATAGCACCTGCGCTGTAAGTCGAGCTAGAACCACTATCAAGTGAAGTAGTTTAACGAAATTGAAGAAATTCAAAAATAAACTGAATACAAAAAAGAGATTATGTAAAAAGTATCAACTCAGATAGCGCAGGTAATGACAACTTGGCTTCGAACAGACTAATCACAGGGAAGCATCCTTGTAAGCCGCGCAGTAGACATCCATGTAAAACAAACTCATTTTATCGTCAAAAGCATCGATGTAAACCTCCTGGATGGCATCGCGCTAAACCTCCACTGCGACTTACCTCCTCTGTTATCTTCCATTCACTACAATGTATTTGTTTTACATGAATATCGACATCGACCACGACCTCCACCTCCACCACAACTGCGACCTACTTGTTCTGTTCTTACCCTTACAGGGACATGCTGTATATGGTTATATAGAGATAACCATTCGGATCGATAGCAGGGTACCGAACGCGCATCGAAATCCACGCAGTCCCACTAAGTTTCACCACTACCGATGGATGCCAGGAGATGGACGGCTGAAAGTGTATTTAATGGAGATCTAAGGAACACAAAATCAGTTCCAGTTCCACCAGCGTACTGAGCTGAATGAAACTTGCCGGCCGGTGGCCACTCGCAATGCCTTCCAATCCAATAAATTGAGTTGGGAACAACGGCAGCCTTGCGACGTATTGAGTCGGAGCCTGCTACGGAGCGATTCTGCATTGAAGGATTGCTTCGTTGGTGTCGCGCAGTGAGCGTACACCCGTGGATTAAGAAGTTGCATTGGTTTGTATGTATGGTTGTTAGTATATTGATTCCGTTATTGCGAGGCTGTGTGAAGTTTTTCCGTATTGACGAATACCGTGATTGCGAATCTGTGCGTAATTATTAATATGTTGATTCTATATTGAAAAACAGCATGATTATTTCTTGTATTATATTAACAGTGTTATTAAATTTTTGATAGATCGTAAATACAATTTCCTTTTTGTTTTACAGACATCCGCCAAGGTGGCACTCTTCGGGAGCGGAGCGAAGAGCAGAATATTGTTTTATTTTATTATTTTTTATTTGCCTTTGCATCGAAAGAACAAGAATATACTTATTTATTTGAATTAAACCTGTGTTTTACTGAGCCAAAAAAACTACCTATTGGTAGTTCAATACATGTCTTAATTTCGTTGATTTTTTCTACATTTCATGTTTTCCATGCTCCTAGGTATTTGTAGATATCGACACTCTTAAGTACAGGATCTTCAATAATCAATTGAATATTTGCATTTTCTGATTTAGTCATGATCATGCATTTAGTTTACTTCAAATTCATCTTCAGTCCGTATTCATAATACTCCAGGGAAATAAGCTAGATCCAGGTAGCTGACTACTTTTTAGTAATTGTAGACCTATAGGAAGAAAACCTACCTGTTTCCTGCCTAGAGTTCGCCTCCGTTTTTAATTATTAACAATTTAGTGCAAAAATCGCGATCCTTTCGATTTTTTGCACCCCATTAAAAAGCTAAAGAGTTGACATAAAATTACAAAATTTAATTTTTTAGAACATTGAAAAACCTTCAAAATACCTATTTTTTTGAAAGGTAAAAAGTTAATCTGTTACTACGCAAACTGCAAAATAAGTGAAAATCGTTACTTTTTAATAACTTCTACTAAACTTACTTTAGTGTTTCACCCAAAGTTGGGTATTGGGCAACTTAAGGGGATGCTATTCAAATGGGGATTCATTTTTTTCGAATACTGAGAAAACTAATAAGTATTTTTTAAAAATTTAAACGCAGAATGAAAGATTACGTTCTTACCGAGAAAGCCTCTGAAAACTTCTGTAATGTTTATTTTAATAAATTACACGGGAGAAAGAAAATGTAGTGTGATTTTTAATTTCAAATATCTCATGAGAGATAGAAGCGGATTTTGTGCGTGATAAGTAATATGGAAAAACTATACTGGGATATGTTGAATTAGTTGTGTACATCACTTTCTCCAACGGCCGGAAACCAGAGTGGGGGACGAGAGTAGTTATAAGGGGTCAAAGTCGCGGTTTTTATTATTTTTTTTGTGACGCTCATGATAGGGATAGTGCACTAAAATTTGGGAATAAATAGGTCAAGACGTAACTAAGTAAAATCTCCAGGGGCGGAACGCTGCGTGATCGACAAAGGGGTGGGAGCAGGGGTGAATATAAAAATTATAAGGGATTTTTGTGACGTGCGTGATCGAGATAGTGAACCAAAATTTGGAAGTAAGTAGATTATGATGTAACTAAGCAAAATCTCCAGGGGCGGAAACCAGAGTTGGGGTTGAGGATAGTTTTAAGGGGTCAAAATCGCAGTTTGTATTATTTTTTTTTTTGTGACGCAGCACAACATTTTTCCCCACGCAGCGTTCCGCCCCTGGAGATTTTACTTAGTAATATCATGATCTAGTTATTCCCAAATTTTGGTGCACTATCTCGATCACGAACGTCGCAAAAACCCCTTATATTTTTTGTATTCACCCCTACCCTCACCCCTTTGTCGGCCACGCAGCGTTCCGCCCTTAGAGATTTTACTTAGTTACGTCATGACCTACTTATTCCCAAATTTTGGTGCGTCGATCATGAGCGTCACAAAAAAATAATAAAATCCGCGACTTTGGCCCCTTATAACTACCCTTGTCCCCCACTCTGGTTTCCGGCCGTTGAGAAAAGTCTAGTACCCGTTGAGGAAAGTCATCGTCCATTAGTGGATCTTGCAGTCTTACGTAGGCTGATGTTATTCTGACTGCGCTATGCCTCATTTTCACTTCTATTGTTGTTGCCTCCATGTTTACAGTGGTGAGGTCGTGAATCTTGTGTGTTTAATTCCCTTCTTGACTAGGATGGCCGTTTCTCCCGATCTTCTTGTGAGGTCGTTCCTATATACATCGTACACAGGAAACTTTAGGTTAAAGTTGTTTGTAAGCTTGGTTTCCTGTATTGCTACGATGTCCATCTCGTATCTGTTGGCGAGTTCATCCATGATCTTCTGATTTGTTGATATGCCTCCTATGATCAAATATCCCCTCTCTGCCTGCGTTACTTCTATGTCTGCCTGGTGCCTAGGATCACTTCTTGGACTACTTTAGTCACAATATTGGTGACAATTCTGACTAGGTAATCTTCGTCTTGGGAGATCACTGTGTTGTTCTGCGTTTGTTGGTTGTTTTGCGTAGCTTGGGCGTATGATACCCCAGTTGCTTGTTGTCGTCTGGGCGTCTGTTGTTGTGGCCTCTTTGGTGGTTGTCTTCCCCACGTTGGGCATCTCGGGCATCCTCTGTAATTTTCAGGATGACTTTCGTTGCAGTTGGCGCAGGTTGCCTTGGTTTCTCTGGGTCTTTTGCACAGCTTTGTAAGGTGATCCTCGCCGAATTTTAAGCACCTTGGGTCCTTGTGACACGCGTTCTGTGGATGGTGATAGCCTTGGCAGTTGAAACATTGCGTAGGTCCTGTTGCTTTCCGTAGGTCCTCTACCACGACCTTCATATGGCACAACGTTGGTGATCCACTTTGCTCCCTCGATGTCCTCGTGATCCGGATCTACGAAAAAAGGTCGCCAACAATTGGTCGAGCGAAAAAATGTCGCGCACATTTGAGCGCGTATCAAAAGGTCGCCGGCGAAAAAACAGCGCCGACGAAATAAGGTCGCGTGCAATTGATCGCGCGAAAAAAGATCGCGTCAGAAAATATGTTTTCATTTGCATACTTTAACTTTCCTTCACACTTAATCCAGGCTTAGGTCAGATTTAGATGATGCAATAGAACTAAAGGATTGCTGTTAAATAATGACCCAAACAGTTAAATATTTTCTTATTAGTCATTTTAACCTATTGGTAAAAAATATTTCGTCAACCCAATATTGACTTCTAAATGACTTTAGTTTTATTTTCCACTTTAAATAATAGGAAAATAATTGGAAGTAAATAATCCTATTTGAAATTGATCATGTAAAATGTTCGACCAATTTAATGGTCGAATTAAGGTAATTTTAACTGTAAATGTTGTAGGGAAAGTACCTAGAGGTATTATTTCACGACTTGGCAGTGTCGCAAAATTTACCCTTGGTTATTTAAGAGTAAGTTTTAATATAAGCTTAATATATTTTACAGGGTATATACTACATATAGATAGGGTAGGTTAAGGGCTACCATCTTTATTAAAATAAAATTTCCCAAATAAAATAATGATATTGTGGTTAAAAATTATATAACAGGCACAATTTCATTAATACATTGTCACTGGTGAGTACTTATTGAAGATATCATAGTTAAAGAATACATTTATATTAATAACAGATTTGCATACTTTAACTTTCCTTCACACTTTATCCAGGCTTAGGACTGGCAGTTAGTAACTGGCGTGTTTAAAAGTTTTTTTAATTTTAATTTTTTTATTTTTTTCTAATTTTTTTTTTTTTTTTATTTTTATTTTTTTGTGTTTTTTTAATTTTTATTTTTTTTTTTGTTTTTTTTAAATTTTTTTTTAATTGTTTTTTAGTTTTTTATACTTGCAGTTGAAAATTTTGGGCAATTCCTCTTAAATATTCTAGATTTGGCCGGTTCCCGTATTGCAAACAAATCGTTTTTATTCGCCGCGCTGTATCTTTATAAATTTTTTTTTGAGGTTGTTGGTTTCCAGCTATGTATTGCTCCACTTTTAATCGATTTAAACTCTCTTCTTTCTTTAGCCCCGTAATAAACTTCCATAGATTTGGGTGTGCTGCATTTAATATCGAGGAGAAGCTGTTGTGCCAACCTTCGACAGCATTATTAGTACGCGGTAGATCTTCCTCTATAAATTCGAAGCAATTCCAAAGATTCCTTGGAAACATTGGCGGTCTTCTTTGTTGTCGTCGATCCAATCTGCCTATCCATACATCCTCAAAGTAGTTTATTAAAGGTGTTAGTAAATTTTCATTTTGAGTGTAAAACTCGCTGTCCAGTAGCTCTCCGAATGTTGCAACAACATCTACTTCAGGTACGAAGGCTAGGGCTGCCAATTGTCGCAGATGTAGAGCAAAATTCGCGTCTTCTGTATAAACTTGTTGCAGTCCTGTACCTTGCATGTTTCTCCACAAACATTGTGTGAAATGAAAGAAACATCCACGGATTCTGACTTCAGGAAACTCTTGCTGTAAAGCATTAATTGCTGCTTTTTCATAATCCACCATTATTGTTGTAGGACGTAAACCTGGTCGTAACGTTTTTAATTCATGGAAGAGTCGAGTGTATGTTGCCTGAGTTTTATTAGGAAGTAGAGCAAAAACAGTTGGAATAACGTTGCTATACTGTACGCCATGTATTGTATACAGCTGACCAAACAATAGAGGAGTACATGTGAATGTTCCATCGGCATACCAGTGTTCACAGCTCGCCATCAAAGTTAAATTTCTTTCAGTGGAAAATATTAAAATTCTCTGTTCGTTTGGACCACTGTCAAATAAAAGAAACGGTTCGCCGTTATTGTTTCTGGTGTATTCTTCCGGAATAATAAGCTCTGTTAAGCTTCTTGGATTTGCCGGAATAGCTTCCACTCTTTGGCGTGTGTTCTGAATAGTTCGCTTTAGGGATGAAATAGAAGGTAGCTGCCCAGTTGCACCCACAGACACTTCTTGTGAAACGGTAGCTATGATTCCTTGTGTTGTTAGTTCAACTTGATGAGCCAGTTCTTTCATTCTGTTACAAGCCTTTTTTGCTTCTAATATTGACGCATCGGCAACGTGGTTGTGACTTGTACTTTTCACTACTTCATCTCCCACTGTGTGAACTCTCCCGGTACATGTATGCTTATTGTACTGAGCGCACTTCCAAATTGTCTTTTGATCAATCGTTTTTTCCTTTCTATGGATATATCCATTATACACCAACATATTGGCACCTTTTTGACTCTTTACGTAAGTTAAGACCATCTTGACAAATCGACAAGCTAATGAATAATGAGATATACGATATTTTTCCCATCTTCTTATACATCCAAAATACATTAAAAAGTAATAAAAGTACGTTTCACGAATATGGAATAATAATTACCACATTAGTGAATAACGCACAATTAGACAAAGAACTTTTGTACAATATTTATTTTAGCATTTCCAATAATGTCTTATCGTAATGACTTCATGGAATTCCTAATAAATACCTACACAATAAGGTGCCCTTATCTAAACTACTTATTCTTCACTAATCTGCATAACGACTTTCTACTAAGAACCAATTATGCTAATTACCGGTCTCTGAAAATACCAAAAATAGGTAAACTGGTACCTGGTATTCGTTTGTATGTAATATATACTGTAAATAGAACTATTATTACTGTACATTTTTAACGATATCCGATTAGGAAGAGCAAACACTTTTAAACACGCCAGTTTTTTGCTGACAGTCCTAAGCCTGTAAAAAGTGTGAAGGAAAGTACCTTTCTGAATTTAGATCCATATATTAAAATTATTCACGTAGAACAAAAAAAAATACTTTCTTCATGTTAAAAATTGTTCAATTTTCAAGTATATTCACTTGAATAACCTGAAAATACCATATGAAATAATTTCCCATTCTCCTATATTTCCCATCTTCCTACACATCCAAAATACATTAAAAAGTATTTAGATATACGTTATTTTTCCCATCTTCTTATACATCCAAAATACATTAAAAAGTAATTAGATGGAATTCCAAGACTAATCGGCTCATAATGCATAAAGTTAAAGTATGCAAATAGAATTTCTTTAGAACCTTTTTGAAAACCAATTGAATGGTTTTAATAATGTAAAACATGACGCGATCTTTTTTCGCGCGATCAATTGCACGCGACCTTATTTCGTCGGCGCTGTTTTTTCGCCGGCGACCTTTTGATACGCGCTCAAATGTGCGCGACATTTTTTCGCTCGACCAATTGTTGGCGACCTTTTTTCGCGACACCTCGTGATCCAGAGTCAGGACGAATATTGGGCGTTGTCTCTTGGGGCCGGCTCTGGTGAACATATTTTTCGCTGAGTGGCAGACAATATTATCTTGTGCTGCCATTTCTTCTTGGATTGTCTTCTCGGTAGTGTTAGTGGGCAACCCTCTTAAAACCACTCTTGGTTTTACGTCTTCATCTAACGGGAAGGCTATCCATTGTAGCCTCTTGGTTTTCTCTTTGGCGTCGTATGTCTTCGCATACTCTTCCACTATCCTCACCATTTTTCTGTAGTCTTCAGGGCTTTTCGCCTGGATGAGGGTTTCCCTACCACTCCTGGAAATCTTGTTTACTGTGTATATCTTTTCCTTTTGGGCTATGCCCCTGTTTGGCTGACGCTCTGTAATTTAATTACAGACGGCTTTCGGTATGGTGTTGCCTGTTGTTCAGGCAACACGGTGGTGTCTTCATTTTGGTTTGTCTCCATATGTTCCGTCTCTGAATCACTGGGACGCCGCAGGGCAGGCGTATCTCCACCTGTGTTCGTAGGTGGCTGGATTGGTGGCGCTGGCCCTCGGGGCAGGTTGAGTGTGTCCTGTATTGGGGGGTGAAGCAGCCCTCATAGCATTGTCTGCTTAGAATTCCCATGCCGTCGCCTCTTCTTTCGAAATTGGTGATTTCAGTGACGGGAAATCTTCCTTCTTTTTTGATTTTTGGGCTTTTTCTTGGATTCAGCGGTTGGCTGTGGCTTCTCAGTCGTTGACTTCGGTTTAGGCAGCTTTGTTGGCGGCTTTTCCTGTTGTTGGCTCTTGCCCTCTGCTAGTTTCCCTGCTTCTCTCAGCTCTTTGAACAGGTCGTCCATCCGGTTCGCCATCTTCTTCAACGCTTCATTTTGTTCCGCGATTTCTGCCCTTAGTCATTCGTTATCGGCCTTTTGTCGGGCTATCTCTTCGTCTTTCTTCGCTAGTTGTTCCTCGGACTGGGTATGCAGCTTTTTTAGCAGCTCTTTCATGGCTGCTAGTTCTTCTTTAGCGTTTATTTCGCTGTCACTCTCGATTTTGGCTGTCCTAGCCTTTTTGGTAGTGCCTCTGCCTACCGGCTCTACCTCGTCGTCCATGGCCTCTGCTTCCGGTTTGCCTTCGCTCTTTTTTCGTTGTTTCTTTCCTCATTCTTTTTCGACTTCTCTCTCTTCTTCCCTTTCTTGGGGATTTTGAATGTCACGTCTTTCACCTTCACTTCTGACCGCTACTCGTCCACAGTTGAGTAACCATCGGTGTCCTCATTTTTCAGTTCCTGAAACAGGTTAAGTCCCTCTTTTCGAGAGTCTTCATAGGTTGGCGGGGAAGCCATGGAACGGGGAAATGATCGAGACCTAGCTCGATCAATCAGCTGGGGCTCGGGACGAAATGTTCTAATTTTGACTAGCCTTTTTTGAAACCGTCTGGCCCGATGCCAGCACGGTTTCAGAGTCGGCTTCCCTGGAGCTATCGTGGCTGTTCACTAACCCAGACAGAACTGGATTAGGGTTCCTCTTGCTGATTCTCGTTCTACTGACCCAGGGGCTGGGGCTGGCCGATGTAGGTTTCTAAAAAACTACACCTTGCAGTGTCTACCCTAACGGAAGCACAGTAGAAATCCCGTAACGGGCTCACGTCGAGCCCGTTTTGCTTTTTCTGCTAACCAATATCTAGCTGTGGCGTCTCAGAGAATCCAACAAAAATCAAACTCCCTAAGTTCACCACATCCAGTAGATTGGTTTTTGCCTCTGCTTCTTGCCTCAGAGAGTAAGAAGCGCTTGACTGCTGCTGTGCTTATATTCACAGCTGAACTGAAAAGCTCAACAATCAAGCCACTCCCACTTCGTCGGCTTCTCTTGGCTGTTCTTCCGCTAAATGTTAGATTCTCTTAAAGTAGAAGAATTTTATTTTGATTTTAAGAATGGAATTAATATTACTTAATTTCAGTAAACTGGGACAATATATTTATACATAATGATATTAACACTGTTGTGTCAGATTTTTATATCTTAACTTTTGGTATTCAAAGTTTTATTCCACAGAAAAAATTTAGAACATCCAGCTATCCCTCTTATTCTCTAGGGAATTAAGAGAATTGATATTACTAAAAAAGAGTAAACATAAAAATATAAGCTGTCTTGTAGTAAGAGGGACTATCATGAATTTAGTATATTGAGAGCACAATGTAAACGATTGAATCAAGAGTGTTACAAAAATTATCTGACATCTGTAAATGGGGATTTGATTAGTAATCCAAAGAATTTTTGGAAATTCATTGGTAGGAGAACATCAAGTAATATTCCAAAAACATGGTTCTAAATAATTCAGTTGCTACCAATGGCCAACAAATTGTTGACTTATTTGCTAATCACTTTTCTACAGTCTTCTCAAATGCAATGGCAATGCCTCCTGAAAAATCTTATATCCAAATTAACATCGACTGTCTTGTTATACGTGTATCTGAGATTTTCGAAGAGATAGGTACTCTTCCTAATAAGCTAATGATTGGGGCTGATAGCTTTCCAAATCTTGTTTTAAAACAGTGCAAATATTCATTATCTCAGCCATTGTGTAAATTGTTTAAGTTGTCTCTATCTACTGGAATTTTTCCCATATCTGGAAAGAAAATTATATCTCTCCTATATTTAAAAGAGGCTCCAGAAATGATATTAAAAACTACGGTAGTGTATCCATACAATCATCTATCTATACGCTGTGAGCTCGTACGTAGAGGGGATATTTACAAATTCGCGAACGCCAGTAGTGACAAGTTTGTAAACGTTTACCGGAAATTTGACATAAATGTCAAAGTGATTAATTTAAAATTAAAATTAAAAACATTAATTATAAACAATATTAATTGGTCAAAGCTGTGGTATATATTTTTACCTTAAATATACTTACGTTTTAAATACTGAATTTAAGTTTTTTTAATGTTCCGTAATATCTAATTATAAATAATCTATTATAATCTTAGCGCCATCTACACGATTATTGTCAAAGTATCCGAAGTAAGGAATTGATATTTTATCAATAGAACGTCAAAATGATTAGAAAAATCTTAAAAAAATCGATTACAATTTAATTACTTTTTTGCGTTGTAAATATTAAGCGATAACAATTAAATAATAAATTTAAAAATTACCAGTAAAAGTTGAATTAGTAACCGCTAGGAGCGACACCAGCGAAGCTCACAGCGTATACGCTGTGAGCTCGTACGTAGAAGGGATATTTACAAATTCTCGAGCGCCAGTAGTGACAAGTCTGTAAACGATTACTGGAAATTTGACATAAATGTCAAAGTGATTAATTTAAAATTAAAATTAAAAACATTAATTATAAAAAGTATTAGTTTGTCAAAGCTGTGTTATATATTTTTACCTTAAATATACAATACGTTTTAAATACTGAATTTAAGTTTTTTTAATGTTCCGTAATATCTAATTATAAATTAATATATTAATCTTACCGCCATCTATACGATAATTGTGAAAGTATCCGAAGTAAGAAATTCATATTTTATCAATAGAACGTCAAAATGATTAGCAAAATCTTAAAAAAATCGATTATAATTTAATTACTTTTTTGCGTTGTAAATATTAAGCGATAACAATTAAATAATAAATTTAAAAATTACCAGTGAAAGTTGATTAGTAATCCGCCAGGAGCGACACCAGCGAAGCTCACAGCGTATACCAAAGGTATTTGATAGTTTCATGTATAGTTATTTAAACTGCCATTACAAGCAAATCATTATTGATGAACAGCATGGTTTTAGAGGAGGTCATTCCGCAATAAACAACTTGCTTGTATACCATATTAAGTTGTTGAATGCCTTGGAGAAGGGGTATCAAGTTGAGGCTGTGTATATTGAATTCTCCAAGGCATTTGATAAGGTCAATCACTTATTACTAGTTGTGAAGCTGAGAAATATAGGTTTCTCTGATGGATTGGTGGAATGGTTGCTTTTTGAGTGATAGAAGGCTAGTTGTTAAAATCGGTAACTTTATATCTAGAGTGATTGAGGTATGTTCAGGGGTTGCTCAGGGGGACACTGCTCTCCTTTGTTTTTTAACCTGTTTGTTAATGATCTCAAAAAGTCTTGAAGTATTGTGACTTTCTGATGTTTGCTTATGATCTCAAATTATTTTTAATTATACGTAATGAACTTGACATTAGTTTACTACAAAAAGATCTGGATAGTCTTTCTCAGTGTTGGTGTGAACAAAATCTCTTAGATCTTAATATTGATAAATGCTTTCAGATTTCATTGCATAGGAAAAAATAGAATACCATCATTTTATTCTATAATTGGGCAAAATCTCAAAATAGATGCGGTAGCTAAATACTTGGGTATACTATTTGACTCCAAACTGAATTTTAGTGATCATATAGATAGATTAACAGTAAAAGTGAACAGAACGTTAGGTTTTATACTAATAAATTGTAAAGGGTTATCGTTGGAGGCAGTGAAGACAGTATATGTTGGGTTGGTCAGATCACAGCTCGAATATGGGTCAATTATCTGGTCTCCTTAGTATAATAATCTATAAGTCATTACTGGAGAGTGTGCAACATAAATTTCTACGATATTATAATTATATGTTCAATTGGAATATGATTTCTGACCACAACTATTCTCATATTTTAAAGTATCTTAAACTGGATACATTGGAGAAGAGAAGAACCATGTTTAATATTTGCTTTGTTTTCAAACTATATCATGTCCAGAAATCCTTTCACAAATCAAATTTGCTGTTCCACAGAGAATGCTACGACAAAATAACGTATTTTTTTATTGGCTTTCATGCAACAAATTATGGTAGACACTCATTCATGGATCGATCCCTAGAGTTTTTTAATAGAGTAGATAGATTGGATATGTTTGATAATTCTTTGCAGTCATTTAAAAGAACTCTTTTGGGAATATTTTAATGTTATATTGCTACTACTTATGTACCAGTTTACTAGTGATAACTTATGTATCTAATGGATTTATTATTGAAGTAACTTTTTGTTAATTTTGTATACTATGTATATAGGGCGAGGCAGATAACTGGCCTATTAGAAATATCTCGAGAACTAAAGGTAACAGAATCATGAAAATTGGAATGTAGTGGTTTTGAGGGATAATCTATTAAATGAAAATATTTTCATCTCTTTGCAACTTCCGGTTATACCGGAAGTTGCTTATAACTTGGTTTTTTTAAATGGGAGACCCTGTACATTTTTACATTTTTGGATTCTCCTCAATATCTTCTTTCTTAAAATATGAGATTTTGTAATATTATACAGGGTATTTTAAAAGATATTTTCGTTTTTTTATTAATTTCGTAGCAACATTCACACCCTGTAGAATTGTAATAGTTTGACATTAAAAACTCTGCTTACGTTCAAGTGATTTTTAATATAGTATATTATCGTTAGAAATCATTAGTATAGCTAATTTTGAAATATTAGTATACAGTATTTTAGTATTGTAATGAAATGATATTTCATAGTACTTTTTTATTATATAAGTATTCCCTATACCTAACTGCTTTAATTTGTGAGTTATTGGTGATTCAAGCTAAACATTAATTGCAACAAAAAATACGTAAAATTTTATTAGGTTGGCCATGAAAATATTCAATCACAAACAATTTTTCAGAAATAAATGCATATTAATCCAGACCGATCCTTAAAATTACCAATAATGGTTTAGCTATCAAAATAGCTACGTAGTTAAGATTGTTGGTGCGACTAACAATTAAGCACAAATTAAAGCAGTTAGGTATAGGGAATGTTTAAGAAATAAAAAAGTACCATAAAATATCATTTCATTACAATACTAAAATACAGAGTGTTCCATTTAAGAAAACTCAGAAAATACTCATTCCGAGTTTCGACTAACCCTGTATACTAAAATTAAAAATTTAGCTATACTAATGATTCTTAACAATAGTAGACTATATTAAAAATCATTTGAACGTAAGTAGAGTTTTAGTTGTCAAACTACTACAATTCTACAGGGTGTGAATATTGCTACGAAATTAATAAACAAACGTAAGTATCTTTTAAAATACTCTGTATAACATTACAAATCCTCATATTTTAAGAAAGAAGACATCTAAGAGAATGAAAAAATGTAAAAATATACAGGGTGTCCCATTTAAAAAACAAAGTAATAAGCAACCTCCGGTATAAACGGAAGTTGTGAAGAGATGAAAATATTTTCAAATGAAGAAAAAAAGTTCATTTAAAATGAACTCTCACATGCAACCCATTCAAGATTTGAAAATATTTTCATTTAATAGATCATCCTTCAAAACCCCTGTATTCCAAATTTCATGATTCTGCTGCTTTTAGTTCTCGAGATATTTCTAATAGGCCAGTTATCTGCCTCACCCTGTATATATGTACCTATACAGGCAGAGTCTGTAATTTGGAATAGATTCAATATCTCAAATACTAATTGTTTTTTTTTTAATTCTCAGACCCGTCAATAAGTATTTCATACTGTCCTTCGTTGATTTTCTTAAATGGCAACACTGTCATTTTGATAGCTATTTTGATAGGGTGTGTAAAGTTATACACAACTGCAAAATATCAAATTTTTATTCTCTACCATTTACAAGATAATAGAAAATAACAAAGTTATATCTCTAATTTGGAATAAATTCAATAATTAAAATACTAATTGTTTTTTTGAAAAACGCTCTGACCCGTCAATTAATATTTCAAATTGTCATTTTTGACATACAATATTAATGTATACAGGGTGTCACAATTTAGAAATATGACGTCATCGTTGATTTTCTTAAATGGCAACACTGTCATTTTGATAGCTATTTTGATAGCTTGTGTAAAGTTATACACAACTGCAAAATTTCAAATTTTTATTCCCTACCATTTACAAGATAATAAAAAATAACAATTATGAACAACAAGTAATCAAATAATAATTGAATTTAATTATTTCAATTAAGCAAATTCTCATAACGTTGCCCATTGACAATTTGACAATAATTGAGGGCAACATTATGAGTACATATATTTGCTTAATTGAAATAATTAAATTCCATTATTATTTTTTGATTACCTACTTGTTTTTCATAACTTTGTTATTTTTTATTATTTTGTAAATGGTAGGGAATAAAAATTTGAAATTTGGCAGTTGTGTATAACTTTATACATGCTATCAAAATAGCTATCAAATTAATAGTGTTGCCATTTAAGAAAATCAATTATGACGTCATATCTCTAAATTGGGACACCCTGTATACATTACCATTATACGTCAAAAATGACAATTTGAAATACTAATCGACGGGTCTGAACATTTTTCAAAAAAACAGTTAGTATTTTAATTATTGAATTTATTCCAAATTACAGATATAACTTTGTTATTTTCTATTATCTTGTAAATGGTCGAGAATAAAAATTTGATATTTTGCAGTTGTATATAACTTTACACACCCTATCAAAATAGCTGTCAAAATGACAGTGTTGCCATTTAAGAAAATTAACGATGACCTCATATCTCTAAATTGGGACACCCTGTATACATTATTATTGTATGTCAAAAAGAAAAATTTGAAATACTAATCGACTGGTCTGAGCATTTTTCAAAAAAATAATTAGTATTTGAGATATTGAATTTATTCCAAATTACAGGCTCTCTCTGTATGTATCTTTTAAGCTTGTCTTAATAGTTATTTAGACTAGTTTTGATATAGCCTTTAATCAAAAATGTACTATTATTTTTTGTAATGGGGCTTTCCCGTCCAATAAATAAATAAATTAAAACATTTTTAACCAGTCGTATCTTATAGAAAATCCAATAGGGAACGTGCACATTTTTTTTATTAGATAATAATGTTCAGTTTTGTTTAAAAATGAGATTTCCAAAATTTCACGCTTCAAAAACTCGTAATAACTTATAAATACATATTTAAAGTCTTCGTCGGTATAAAATAGTTCAAACGGCACGTGACGTTACATAGTTGTGCATTAGTTTTTATTATGGTTATATTTCGCTGTGTCTAGGTACACGTTAACGTGTACGCAAATAAAAAAGTTAGGTAGACGCGAATTAAACTTCATCAAGCCAGTGACGTCATTATTTAGCTTGCGCAGTGACTATATATTTTGGTACATGCTATTTTGATATGTTTAGTGTTTGTTTGATGGAAACATATTTGTTAAGGGAAGGGAAGCAGAACTATTCAGATGTTTCAAACTTAATTATAATAAATCAATGTGTATATATAAAAGTATATATTTAGGTTAGCAAAATAATTATATGTATTTAGTTGACATGACATGTAGTGACAAATTTTGTCAATTAGTGACAAAATATTGTTAAAATAATTTTTATACGTAAGTGAATTATTATAATCAACTATTCTAAATCCAAAATAAGCCACAATTTAACTAAAAAAATTATTTTATTAACGTTTAGACGTCCAAATCGGATGTCATTGTCAAAATACAAAAATTAGTCAGATTAAATAAATTATTAGAAAAAAATTTTTACTAAGCAACAACATTTTTATTTAATTTAATAATATTTTGTATTTTGACAACGACATCCGGTTTAGAAGTCGAAACGTTAATAAAATCAATTTTTTAGTTAAATTGTGGCTTAGTTCCCATTTAGAATAGTTGATTACAAAAATGCCACAAGGATAATAGCTTCAAAACAAGTTAATTATTATTGTGAAAGCTTTAGGTCTTCCTTTTATTTTAATCTTTTACGGTAATACTATTTCATTTATAACCAAAAAAAATATATATATAAATTTATAGTCTCTTATCGTTTGCGTACTGTTTTAAAATGTTCTTAAACTCATTAAAATAACTAAATAATTGTCCGCACTCCTTAGTTAATTTAAAAACAAACACTAAACAAATAAAAAATAAGAAATCACTGACACTCTAACTTTTTTATTTGCGTACACGTTAGCGTATACCTAGACACAACCTTATATTTAGGTATATTCTTCTTCTCATTCTTTAGTTTATTGGCCTCCACCTACTTGGGTATTTGGCAAGCTCATCGTCGTGGAATAAGTCAAAAATATTTATATCCTAATGATATTTATCGTATGTCATTGTAATAATATATACCAGTTTGTTAAAACTGTAGTTTTATACTGTTTTTGAAGGAAAGGAACGAAGTTTTACTATTGAAAATAAAACCATTTTGTAAAAGTACAAATTTTCTATGAATAGGTCAAACGATCAAAAACACTTGTAACGTCACATAAATGTATTTTCTACTGACGTTTATAACGTCTAATTTAAAATTCTGTTTACTTTATTGGAAAAATGTAAATGTAAAACCAAGTGACGTCACGATGCGTTTTGGACCACCTGTTTTAATTTGAATTTTTAATCGTCTTTAGGGGCCAAACGAAAGACTAACAAAACTTTTTTATCTTTGATACATGTTTTAAATTATGTTCTGTTGTGATTTATAACATTTTTGTCGAATTTAAAAATTTATGCAAGTTCCCTATTACCGTTATTTTATTTTTATTTCCAGATCCGCCCTGGTCTATGTCTACAGTAAAAACATACAGTTTTGTTAAAAATGTTTTCGTGTTATTTCTAAATCATTATTTTTATTTAGTCCAATATTACATACTTTATATATCTATTGATTCTGATTTGCATGAATAATATTGTTTGCTTAGCAAAATAAACATCAACAAAATAAAAATAAATACACAGAATAACTGAATATTATTGCTTTGATATAATATAATTAAACCTTCTCTAATATACGATATATTTATTAACACAATTACTATATCTATATTAAATAAAATAATTACAATACATGTAATAGACGGAGAGCTAGAGCCGAAAAATCACGAAAAATCATCGTCATAAGTAATATATGGAGTTTGGCATGTGAAATGTGTCTATTGTATATTGATAATTATGACCCCTTTCAGGCTGACACCTCAGTGGATACAGGAAGTAGCAATAAGGGATGAAAGGGGAAAGTTAGTGCAGTCATTAAAGGTTTTCACCTCCTATTTTGTTAAACCTCCATCGATTTGAATGAAAATTGGTGACTAGTTAGAGCATACCTCAAGAAACAAAACTGATTTGGTGCCAACTTGCGCTTTTTCCCTGGAGTGGATGCCACCCCTTCTCGGGGGTGAAAACTATTTTATTAAAAATAACCCCACTAGTCGACAGAGGGACAAAATTGAAGCAAAATTTGTTATATCAAGTTATTAAAATAAATCAATACTTTTTGAGTTATTAAACATCAAAGATTTGAATTTTTCGTGAAACAAATACATGGTGTAAAGCGGTTTTTCATAAATAATTCAAAACCTGTAAGTTTTAACAAAATAGTTATGATTACCAAAATTGAAAGTAATAAAAAATCGAATAGATTCTTTACGTGAAAGACCTTTTGGAATTAATTAAACGTGAGTTATAGTTGATTGAATGTAATATTTTTTTTTCGGCTAGTACTCAAATCTAAGTACTCAAGCTTAAATAACGGGAGAAGGATGCATTTTATAAATACTTACTAAACACTTGTGCAGCGATTCTCAACATGTGGGGCGGGGGCGCGCTTTTAATAATGGGGGGCATGAGCATATAAAAAAATACACCAACATCATTAACTAATTTACTAAAATCAAAGCAAAACAAAATTCTGACAAAATAAAAAATAAAATACACATGATCACTGAATAGGAGTTATAGTCATAAAGAGCACTCAATACTAAAAAGTGGGAGACCGGCCCTGGCAAGGTATGGTGAAGTTGTACTGATATTGTACTCCTAGTTTTTACTAAAAACAAGTGGTATTATTAAATATTTTTTTAAAATTAAAATGTTTATCTACTAGATACTACTACGTAAGTCATCTATACGTAATTATTACTTGATTATTGTGAAAAGAAAACGTCAAATAATAAATATACACCACCGTTCAATCATTTTGTGAGGTTAGCTAGCATGCGGTTGGTTTGTCACTTACCAGAGCCGGACTGAATCTTTCGCCACCGCAGCTAAAATGACTTCACACAATGTAAACACACCTTCCGATCTAACCAGTCCAGTAAATCAACGTTCGAATATCACAAACAGTTATGCATCAGCCGCTTCAAACTCTTTTCCGAGTAAGACCCAAGCAATTGTATTTAGTTGTATCGATAATGCTAAATTGCAGGATTATTTAATTCCGTTGGGCACAATAATCAACCCAAAAAATATTATTTTTTCATCTAGATTATCTCATAATAGAATCTGCATGTATTTGGCAAACAAAACCGTAGTAGATAATTTCATGCAACAACATGGCTCTATAAAAGTACTCGGCGAAGTTGTAACAGCACGGAGACTTGTCTCTCCAGCAGAAAGACTAGTCTTGTCTGGTGTCTGCCCGTCAATTCCTCATCAAGTATTAGTTGAAGAATTACAGAATATTGGTTTAAAGCTTATTTCCCCAATAACATTTCTGAAAATTAGCTCAACTCTTCCCGAATATAGTCACATATTGAGCTTTCGGAGGCAAGTTTATGTAAGCAATATAACATCACCAATTCCAGATTCTATTCTAATAAATTTCGACCAAACACCTTACCGCATATTTTTGTCACAAGGTACACTCACCTGCTTTATTTGCAAAAATACAGGACACATATCATCCCAATGCAATAACAGTTCAGTAACGGAATCAACTCATATTGATTCAAACAATGAAGTACCAAATCAAACAGATCCAACAAGTATATTACACAAGTTACCAAACACTCAGCAGTCATCAAGTTATGCATTATCAAATCCGAGCATATCACCTACACCTACAAATCTCCATGACCAAGAAAATACTAACACTCCTACTCATAGCAACACTTTCAGTCATCCACATTCAGCGGCAATACCGTTTTCACAAACTCCTAAAGCAATATCCTCCAATCTATCAGCACCTCTTCCATTAGATACAACTGCAGAAAACTCCAATAAAACTGATACCTCACCACAATTTTCCGAAACAACCATTTCAACCAATCTTACAATCAAAACTTCAAGCTCGACTTCTGTCATTACCAATGAGTCTGCTCCAGTATTTCCAAAGGTAATAAAGCCACAACATCTAAGTGAAAACTCTAATAGCACTTGCGAAAACGCAAGTTCTTCCATAAAACGCAGTATTGGTGAGATCGATACTCCTCCTTCAGACTCAGCAATTTCATCACAAAATCTGTTTGCAAAACCCAAATCTTCTAAACCAAAAAAACCGCGCTCATCTAAAGTCCCATCTACACGGGAAACTCTTGAAAATTTTATTGATAATCATACCCCACCATTGGTTTTAAATTACCACCAATTGTCCTTACTGATTGATAATGTCCAAGGCTCCCCCGACACTATTAGCGTCGTTAAAGAATTTACAACTGATATGCCTGGTTTACTCTATCTTTTACAAAGCAGCTATCAATATGCAAATGATAGATCTACAAAAACTAAGTTTACAAAACTTCAAAAGAAACTTATTAACCATTTAGGGAAAGAGATTTCCGACTTAGACAGTGACTCTTCTGTAGATAATTGCTCAGTATCATCTAACTCCGAATCTGTTAACAACATTTAACTCGATACTTCAATGGAACATTGATGGATTTTTCCATCGTCTCCCTATGCTACAGCTTCTTTTATCCGAATATTCTCCAGATATTATTTGTCTACAGGAGACAAACTTAAAGACCAATCAGTTGTACAATTCAAAACATTTCAATTGTTTCCGCAAAGACCGTACAGATGCAGGTCGTGCAAGCGGTGGTGTAGCGATACAAGTAAACAATCTTCTTTTCCGTTTACCCCCAGCATGTAGCACATTTTCAGCTGAACTCTACGCCATATACCGTGCTGTGAAACTTCTTAACTAGCTTACACTCACCAAAGCCCTGATCATAACAGATTCCCTTAGCTCTCTAAACTCATTAAAACACATTTTTCCGAAACATCCTTTTGAAAAGTTGCTAAAATACCAGCTTTCCCAAGCTCATGAACATGGAAGAAGCGTTCAATTTGTATGGGTTCCCTCACACTTCGGAATAACAGCAAATGAAGAAGCTGACAGGACTGCACGAGAGGCAATTTTAAGTGATTTTTCGGAGCCGATAGACAAGTGTGTCTCCAGTGACTTAAAAGCTTATTTTAAAAATAAAGTGTTGTGTTTGTGGCGAAATGAGTGGTCTCAATCTAATTCTAAGTTAAATAAAATAAAAAATAATGTGTCTCAGTGGTTTCCATCGTCGCGCAAGAGACGAGAACAAATTGCGGTTGCGCGTTTACGTCTAGGACATACCAGGTTAACGCACTCTTACCTTTTCACAAAGAGTAATCCACCTATATGCGATCAGTGTAACGTCCGATTAACAATCGAACACTTTTTAATAGTTTGTAGTAAATATGACCAAGAAAGACAGCGCTACAAGATCCCAAACGCTCTACCACAGGCTCTAGGTCAAAACTATTCCTGCGACAATATAGTTAATTATCTAAAATCCATAAACATTCTGTACAACCTGTAGTTGTTTACTTTTGTTATTTATATTTTGTTCCGTCGCTAACAACCTTTTGGTGGATGCGACTTCTTTTTCTAATAAAAAAAAATACTAAAAAGTAAGATTTTACTGTTTTTTGTCAAAATTATTGAACGAGGGGGGCGCGATGAAAATAATTATGGAAGATTGGGTCGCAAAGGGTAAAAGGTTGAGAAACGCTGTGTTACAGTACTCAAGAATACCTAACAAGTGAGCTCCAGATGAAGTTGATAACATCAAAGCTAAGCAAGTGATAATGAAAATGAGAGTATCCTTTCTATTTTTTAAGGAAAAATTGAAAATTAAAACATAGGTTATCTATATATTTATTTTGAAATTAGTTAACAGAATAATTTTCAAAGGAATTTCGGGAATGAAGTTAGGATTACAATTTAATAATTAAATTATCAAGTTCCTTTTGTTACAATTCAAATATAACAAGCTAAAAATGCGAGCATTATTATAACGAAAACTTTGTTTATTTATATAAATTCCTACTATGGAAAATTGCTATTATGAAAAATTGTTTAGAATTAAAAATTATATTTTAATGTGCAATTAATATCCTTCGATTTAAATATAAGCTATATACATACTTCGATGAGCTATAAATGTACTTTACTGAGCGAATTTCTTGAGCGAAATTCATAGGTCTGGATCCCGCGTATGAAAAAAAGTTGATTAATAGCAAGCTGCAAATTTTTTAATAGCTTAAGGATGTCTAGTCGGACAAACTTTAATGTATGAGAACACTGGAACAGGGGAAGTTTTAATTGTGGAACCGGTTAAAAATTTGGAACGTCAGACTACGAAAACGTCCCATATATTTTGTCGAACAGAACTTCCAATTAATTTGATACCCTTTCATTAAACTGTCCTGCAAAAATCAGATTGCTATTTAACACCAACTGGGCATTTTAATGAGTGGAACACGTAGGATATGTCAAATGACAGGAATTATGACAGGTGACAAATAGCAGTCTGATTATTTCATGAGGGTTTAATGAAAGTGTAACAAATCAATTGGAAGTTTTGTCCGACAAAATACATCTGACGTTTTCGTAGTCTGACGTTCCAAATTTTTAACCTGTTCCACAATTAAAACTTCCCCTGTTCCAGGGTTCCCATACACCAAAGTTTGTCCGACTAGACACCCTTAAGCTAATAACACATTTTCAGCTTGCTATTAATCAACTTTTTTTTCATACGAGGGATCCAGACTTATCATATTTTTTACATACCTCGACTAAAATCGATATATCGAATTTTATATATTCTTAGATTTTAGACCATGCAGATCTTTTATGAAGAATAATTTTTGTTCGTAAAATTAATAATAAAAGAGCTATAAATGAAAATGATGATAGGTATCTGTAATTTGAGAAAAGATTTAAATATTTTTTTTTTCATTAGAGGAATGTAATAATTACATTATTATAATAATTATTAATTACTAATTTTAATAGTTACAATTATTGCATATATTTGAACATAGTTTTTAATTCCAAACAATTTTTCGTAATAATAATAATTTACGATTTTGTAAACAATAAAGGTACTTTACTCTTGAGCAAAATTCATATTTTTTTAAAATACCTCGTATAATATAGATAAAATTTGCTATCTGATGGTTGAATCGTAGGTTTTAGACGATGCAGAACTTTTTATGAATTATAACTTTATTTCGTAAAATTAAAAATAAAAAAGTGTCCCGTAATATATGTGTGCAACTTAAGTAGACACGCTGTATATAATACACAATATAATATACATAATACATAAATCATTGGGTAGACAGCTCAAAAAATTTGTAACCTGCCATTTAACATTACTTAAATTAACATTAAAAAATAATATTTATTTATTTGATATTTCAATTGTTTTGCCGTTTATGTGTCAAACGAAACAAAGACTTGCATCTCGAGACAACAATTTAGGGTCTTGATCTCAAGCATTTTTAGCCGATGTCAGTCGAATCACGCGCTAGTTTGAAATAATATGAAATTTTCATTTACATTTTTACGTATATTAGGTTTAAGGCATTTTAGCAGTGTCTCCATTGTAGAATTACCTCGCTATCTAAAATTGCTAAAAGATCCTAAATTGCTGTCCCGAGATGCAACTTGTCTTTGAGGTCGGTTATCTCAAAGATGGTTTGAGATATCGAAATGCCGTTTTCAGATTTGGATTCAGGAGACAAAACTACATTGATATCGGTAGATAAGCTCCAGATATTGCAGGGGCGGCAACGCACGAACGAACGAACCAACAGACTTTGCAAATTTATAAACGAAAACAAAATTTTCGTTGAAAATACTATTTATTTTCCACTTTCGTTGTCACATTCACTAAAATCGCTATCATATTTATTTTCATCAAGGGGGAAAGGCAGTTTTGTTTTAATCTTATTCAGAGCTGGACCACCATCTACAGATAGCTATTTCTGCATCTAATGCTTCATCAGTGTAGCTATGCAGTCCCAACTCTGAAACAAAAATCAACAATCCTGCCTTTTAAGGGAAATCACCGCGATTTTCATCACTTTCGCTATTATGAATCTCATCATCAGCTTGCTCATCATTCATCTCATCGTCTGTTTCATTCTCAAAAATAATATCTCTAACAATCTCTAGTATTTAAAAACCTTCAAACCATTTGAATTTATATGTGTTATTTTCAGCAAGTTGCAAATTCCCAATAATTTTGTTCAATAACCAGCTCTGTTGGATTTTTTTATAGGCGTTCAACCAAATACTTGTAACATATCGTGCTCGTAAAAGATGTTGGTATAGCTCAGATTGAGATGCTGGTTTTTAAGTTATTTATGAAAAACCGCTTTACACCATGCATTTTTTTTCACGAAAAATTGAAATATTTGATCTTTAATAACTCAAAAAGTATGTAATAACATGTTATAACAAATTTTACTTAAAATTTGTCCCTCTATCGATTTGTGGTGTTATTTTTAATAAAATAGTTTTCACCCCCGAGAAGGGGTGGTATCCACCCCCAGGGTAAAAGTGCAAGTTGCCACCAAATCAGTTTTGTTTCTTGACGTATGCTCTAACTAGTCACCAATTTTCATGCAAATCGATGGAGGCTTAACAAAATAGGAGGTGAAAATGACTGCACTAACTTTCCCCTTTCATCCCTTATTGCTACTTCCTGTATCCACTGAGGTGTCAGCCTGAAAGAATTATCAATATACAATAGACACATTTCACATGCCAAACTCCATATTACTTATGACGATGATTTTTCCGCTCTAGCTCTTAGACTATAAATCAACATGTAATTGCGTACAAGTTGAAACAAATTTTACGTCAAAGTTTAGGTGATAACAAAAGATAATTTCAAGAAAGTAGGTATGTTATTCATACGAGGGGATCATTGTTTAAATAATTAAAAAGGGGTAATTTTTGCACAACATTTACTTGTTTAATGGCTGCGGAAATTTCTATTTTTATGAAGGTTTTTACGATTTTTGTCTGCAAAGTTAAAGAAACAATCCTTTATATAGAACTTATTAAATTAAATTTAACCTCTAATTTATTTAAATAATAATCATATTTAAATAAATATTAAGCACTATAAAACATTTTATTCTGCATGAGAGATTGCGCTATATTACCAGTAAAACCAAAAGAAGTGGTTGAAAAATATTCTACAGTTTATGAGATATTTAATTTGTTTATTAAATATTACCATTTTTTCAGTTGAAAAACGTGGTTGTTAGCCAAAAGAGTATACACTTTTGTAACGTCTCATTTTTTTTAATTTGATGTATATTTTCGATAAATGCATTGAGAAATAAAAACTTCCATTAAATTCCCATCCAAAATGACGTTTGAAAATTGTTGTAATTCGTTTAAAACTTTTTTTAATAACCTCGCCGGAGCTTTTTCAAATTTAAAAATTCATCATTTGTTTATTTATCAATATTAACATTTAAAAGTAGATAAATACATCTATCACCCTACTACTTAAGCAATTTATATACAGCAAAAATTTTGGAATATTTTGAAAAATAATGATTTATCGTAGCGACTTTAAAAAAAACTTATTTTATTAAAAGTGGTGGAAGAACTGTTTGCAATATCTCCGTTAAGGGGGGGGGGGTATGGTTTGAAATCAACATATCAAGCATATTTTTGTGAATTTTGTTCGAAGCTATGGTACAATTATTTTATCTTTAAATTAAATAAACATATTAAGTACAATTCAAAGAATATTTAGAAAAAAATTAAATCCAAAATATTAAAAAGTAAGCCATTGGTGACAAATTTTGTCAGGCAGCTCACAAAAATATGGATTTTGCGGTGGAAATCAGAACTCGTCACTAGATCATACGAAACAAAAAATTCAAAAAGATTTAATTAGCTTATGAGTTTCACGAGGTCACAACGTCGAGTATTTTTACTTTTAATGATTTTTTAATTTTTGGTATCACTCAGAAATAAAAAAAAATGAAATTTTTGGTAAAAATTTTGTGAACATCAAGAGATTTATTATTGTTGAACAAAAAATAAGCAATAAAAGAAAAATATCTCGACGTTGTTACCTCATGAAATGTCTCAAGAAAATCTCTGCAAAATATCACGTAGATCGGCCGAGTAGTCTTTCAGTTACAATGTCCACCGCATTTAAAAAAGCAGTTTTCAGAAAAATGCATTTAAAGTTTTGACAACTGCATCTTCATCTTCTTATTTTTCTGCCAGATCGTAAAGTGATGCACATTGGAATATGTTTTTTGAATCGAGGAGTAATCTATAAAAGAGAAGGCGAACGGTTGTTCAACGTTTATCACTACGCTTAAGCGTGCTGGGCCTCGATTTATGACCATTCGCTTCGTTATCGAACGTATTCGCTTCGTATCTGTTTAGTATACAGATAGCGAATGATCGATAACGAAGCGAAGGGTCAAAAATCGAGGTGGCCCAGGCGCGAAGTCGCGGAAAAGAGAGTCGAAGGTAGAGATATTCAACACGCTGTATCTCCGGTAATTTTACTGTGATTATTTTGAAATTTTAGAGAGTATTCTTGAAAGTATGCACTTTTATTTGAAATAATAAAAAAAATTAAATATTTCAAACCATACCCCCCCTTAATCATGGACCAATTTCAATGGTTATTTTTTAATGTCGAGTAGCATATAAAAATAATAACGAATTTCGTTATTGTTCCATTTCGAGGCACAAAAGATCTGTAAGTGCGAAGAAATAGGCTGTATAGCCTTAACGACTTCACATAATCTGATCTTATCTAAGATAAAATCTACTTTATGTATTTGAAGTATATACTCCACTAATATCGGTAATTCGGTAATCTATTTATATCAGTAGCTACCGACTAAAATGTTTAGGTGAAACATCAAGACCATTAATAAACGTTAGAATAAATGAACATCAGTCTTATATTATATTAAAAATAGAGAATTTGATAGATCTCAAATATGTCAACATGCATGGGATAATGAACATAGAGTTCAGTGGAGAGATTCAAGTATAGTCCAGAAAGAAACAGATAGTAAAAAGAGAAAAATCAAAGAAGCGGCTCTAATTATGCTAAATGAAACCAATTGTGTCGCAAATTCCTCAGTAGAATGCAGTAGGATGTGGTTACCCATACTGAAAGAGAAAGTCAATATTTAGAAAGAAATTACCACGATTAGTAAGTCAGTGGGATGTAAGGGATCGTGATGCGCAATACATAGCCTCTCCTATTCAAATGTCAACCTCACCTGCCCGTGAGATGATCTCGATCATGATCATCCGGTACATCCTGCTAGATAACAAACGAGGCGCTGACGTTCGAGTGATTGCCGGTATAAGCAATCCCCCACTTAGTGACCAACAGCTTCGGGTGGAAGAGTCGGTAAGTGGAAGGGCACCTTCTTGTCCTAGAAATGAGAAATCATTTCTAAAGGCGGACGAACCAGGCAGGGTCAACGGCGTGGAGATGCATAAGGCAACGGGAAACCAATGCATTAAATGCTCATAGAGCATCCCTAGTTAATCATCATGACTAACAACATAACCAAACACTCTACTGATCATGAAACTCGGAAAACAAGATCCGGCAGAGGAGGAAACTCACAAGACTGCAAGGCCTCCCCGGTCGTCTACATGCGAAAACCTTGCAAAGTAGCGACGTGGAATGTTAGAAGTCTACATCAAGCTGGAAAAGTACATAATGCCGTTAATGAAATGGAAAGGCTGAATGTAGACATTTTTGGAATCAGCGATGTCCAATGGCCCGACTCAGGAAAGATGAAAATCAACAATAAAACAATATACTATTCAGGAAGTCAAGACGGTTCACACAGATATGGTGTCGGGATAATACTAAACAAACACATGGATAAAGCTGTAGTAAATTTCATTCCATACTCCAACAGAATTATCATCTTACAATTAAATCAGAGTAAACCCAAATTAAACATAATACAAGTTTATGCTCCGACTGCGGACAAACCAGAGAGCGATATTGAAACTTTCTACGAAGACCTAGACAATATTTTAAAATCCATTAAAACGCAGGATGTTACAATTATAATGGGAGATTTTAACGCAAAGGTTGGAGACGAAAAAGTAGAAGAATGTACAGGAGGATATGGTCTGGGCAACAGAAACGAAAGAGATGACAGGCTTATCGAATTTTGCCAAAACGATAATTTTGTCATAACTAATACATTGTTTAAAATGCCAAAGAGAAGACTATATACCTGGAAGTCACCAGCAGATCAAGAAGGGAGAATTGTAAGAAACCAAATAGATTATGTATTGATTAGACAAAGATACAAGAACGCAATTATATCTTCAAAAACCTATCCAGGTGCCGACATAGGATCAGATCACAATCCAGTAGTGACCAAAATTAGGCTTAAAATGAAAATAATAAAACGCAGAACAACAGATGTAAAAATCGATACAAGTAAACTAAGAAACCCACTCATAAAACAACGCCTGACAGATGAAATTAATAACCGTTTAATGAATGTTAAAGAACAAATCCAACAAAATACTGAAACAGAGACAAAATGGTTATTAGTAAAGACAGAAATAGATAAATGTCAAAAAGAAATTCTTACACCAACCAGATACAAAAAGAAACAATGGATGACGGAGGAAATCTTAGATTTAATGGAAGAAAGACGTCAGCATAAAAACAAAGATAATCAGATGTACAAAAATGTGGATAAACAAATAAAATCCAAAATTGAACAGGCTCAAGAACAGTGGTTAAAAGAACAATGCGCAGAAATAGAAGAACACCAGAAAAGACATGATAATTTTAACACACATAAAAAAATTAAGGAATTAACGCAGATCAACAGAAAAAGAAAACCGGGAATACTAAAAGATACAGATGGGAAACTTGTGTTGAGTACTAACGAAAAATTAAAGAGATGGACAGAATACATAAATGAATTGTTCAAAGACAATAGAACAGAGCAGATGGAAGTCGAAGTAGAAGATGATACGGTTTTGAAGATATTAAAAGAAGAAATTAAATCGGCATTAAAAAACAGCAAAAATGGTAAAGCAGTAGGTCCAGACCAAATCCCAGTAGAAAGCTTAAAATGTATAAATGATGAAACCTTAGACATTATCGTAGACTTGTTTAACACAGTGTACAAAACAGGAAACATACCAAAACAATGGTTACTCTCAACCTTTTGTGCTATCCCTAAAAATACAAACGCTAAAGATTGCAGTGAATAGAGAACAATATCATTAATAAGTCACATTCTCAAATTATTCTTGAAAATAATACATGGTCGTATAAACAAAAATCTAGAAGAAGGGATAGATGATAGTCAGTTTGGGTTCAGAAACGGACTAGGAACCAGAGAGGCGTTATTTGCTTTTAATGTGTTAGCTCAAAGATGCATGGACGTGAATGTGGATGTGCATGTTTGTTACGTTGATTTTGAGAAGGCTTTTGACAAAATAAGACATGAAAAATTAGTCCAAATTCTAAAGACAAAAAACATATACAACAGGGACTTACGAATAATAACAAACCTTTACTGGAATCAAAGAGCACAAATTGTAATAGATAACGAACCCAGTCCAGAAATTGAAATCAGGAGAGGAGTTCGGCAGGGATGTATTATGTCTCCATTACTCTTTAATGCATATAGTGAAGCCATTTTTGAAGAAGCATTGCTATCTCAAAGTGAAGGAATAATAATTAACGGAAGATCTATTAACAACATAAGATATGCAGATGACACCGTGATTATAGCAAGCTCTGCTGAACAACTCCAACTACTACTGAACAAAACAAACAATTTCTGTAAAGAATATGGACTAAATGAAGAAAAAAATAAAATAATCATTTTACAACTGCACAATCAAATTCTAACATACACAATAATTACTGAATACATTTACGATCCAAACGTTGTCAATCTTACATTAATAATAAATAGAATTCTTTAATATACATATAAATATAGATAAAATTAAAATAAAATAAAATAAAATAAAATCTTTAAAATCAACACACATTAAAATTGTAAAAAAGTCATTCACTAATCTGATTTACACAAACATAACAACAGACATAGATTTGCTGGTTAACTTGCACCAACTATCTCATCACCCTCAAGAACTCCTAATTCCCATAGATTTGTTTACCTTTGCTGCATAGCCCGTCTATTCCACCATATCCCGTTAACATAACTTTAAAAGAAACATCATGATAATGAAAACTGAGTTGATGGCACCTTGTATCCGAATGTAAGTACGACACGTTATGATTGCATGATTATGTATAGCATACTTCTGCGCATGTTGTCGCGTTTGAGGGAAGTTTTGTACCACCACCCCCATGAATGCTTGCATGTGCATTGGTATGCTATTTCGCTACTTTTATGTATGTTATTCAACATTGGCTTGATCATATGGATCTTTAGAATCTTTTACAACCAGACAATGTGCTAATTCTGGTTTTTATTTGTAGCATTTTGTAACTTGTTACCTTTGACCTGAAGATGCTCTACAAAGTTTAAAGAGCGAAACCGGTCGTCGGAAGTTATAATAAAGATTGAGAGTAAGTCTGACTTTTACTTCATTTAAAATGAACTCTCACATGCAACCCATTCAAGATTTAATATGGACTAAAAATTAATATAAAAAAGACCAAATACATGATAATAACTAAGAAAACAAACATACATACAAGCATACATTTGGGAAATGTACCGATAGAAAGGGTTGATAAATACAAATACCTAGGAACCTGGATTTCAGAGAAAAATGATCAAACAACAGAAATAAGGACCAGGATAGAAATAGCAAGAAATGCGTTTGTAAAAATGAAAACAGTTCTCTGCAACAAAGACCTTAGCTTAGAACTGAGAGCAAGAGCTTTGAGATGCTACGTGTTCTCGATACTACAATATGGACTTGAAAGCTGGACATTAAAGCAAGAACACATAAATAAGCTACAGTCATTTGAAATGTGGTGTTACAGAAGAATGCTTAGAATAGCATGGACACAGAGGAAAACGAACACGGAAGTACTGCGAGAAATGGGTAAAGAATGCGAAATAATAAACACAATAAAAATAAGAAAGTTACAATATCTGGGACACGTAATGAGGGGACCGCGATATGAAATGCTAAGACTGATAATACAGGGAAAGATAAGAGGCGGAAGGAGTATAGGAAGAAGGAGAGTGTCATGGTTAAAGAATTTAAGGGACTGGTTTAGATGCAGTTCTATAGAACTCTTTAGAGCAGCGGTGGATAGAGTAAAGATAGTGATGATGATATCCAACCTCCGATTAGGAGACGGCACTTGAAGAAGAAGAAGTAAGTCAGTAACATATCGAGTTAGTACATATTTTATATTTTAGTATTATGTATATAATAACTATCTATTATTAATATTATTTATAATTTAAAATAGCATATATATATATTAAAGTCGGAATTTTGTATTAGATTTGAGAGTAAACTAAATGTAAACACAAATACTTACGATGTCGGGATAGTATCACGAGCTGGTTTTTCCTGGCTTCCCTCATTATTTACCTTTGCATTTGGTTGTCTTTTTAAAGACAGATCACATGCTACGATTTTTGTGGCAAATACTCTTGAGTTGGGTTAATTTCATGTAATCAAATGAACTAGCTTTTAGTAAAGTCGTCCCAGGAATGCAACTCATCAATATTGGCAATATAATTTTAAAGTCTTCTACTTTAAAACGTATAATATATGTCTGAATTTCCGATATAAATGAGTCAGATTAAATATATTATTAGAAGAATTTTTTACTAAACAACAACATTTTTGTTTAATTTAGTATTATTTTGTATTTTGACAACGACACGCGACTTGCGCGTCAAACCGTTAATAAAATCATTTTTTTGGTAAAATTTTGGCTTATTTCCCATTAACAGTAATTGATCTACTAAAATATTATTAATATTGAATTGTGTCTTTGCTAATTCGATAATGCCTGTCACCTTGCATTCTATTTATAGGTATTCAAATATATGCTTGTTTTCGTTCGCCCAGTTTTCCTCATTTGCTTATACGTAACGAAATTGTCAATAAGACCTCATAAACTCGGCATTTGATTACTTTTGAAAGGTAGATAACGCAGTTTCTTGACCGACCTACTTTATGTAGGAAATCGAAAATTTCGTAAAGAAAAAAATGCAAATTACAAATAAAACAAAATAGAGAACATGCATAATTTAGGTATACCTAAAATCTACCATCCTCATAAAAATGACACTGCAGGGTTAGAAAGCTGCAGGTAGAGTAGATGGAGCATTTACTCACCTATTTGACATGAATGTGGGAGTGAGACAAGGAGTCGCACTATCACCATGTTGTTCAACCTAGTTCTCGAGGGAGTCATTAGAAAAAAACAATATAACCGACCATATAAAAATACCAAAATAACAAATTAATGCATATGTCGACAATGTAGCTATCATTAGGAGAAGCACGCAACGACTAATGGCAGCATTCAAGGATTCTGAAGCACTAAAACGTTTCAAAATAACGAAACACAAACGAAATACATGGCCGTCAAAAGGACACCTGACAATGAAAATAATGTCGCAATAGACAACTATACCATCGAAGGTGTGGATTCTGTGGATGCCTTAACATGTCTGAGCACAGAAATCAATTAAAAGAATTTTACCGCGCTGAGCAGATGGGACGTGAATTATAAATTGTAAAATTCCCTCATCTTCTTTAGTCTCCGCATCCGTTATGGAGTAGTAATATTGTTGCTAATATTTTATGTGCTATTAGATTGGAAACTTAGTCTTTTGCTGACAGTTGCCGCTGGGCATCCCTTCCATTTCGTTCGTTGCAATCCGTAACTGTACGCAGGGGTTTGTCCTGGTTGGGTCAGGGAGAGCAGCATATTTATGTGTCTTCTGATGAGAGACTAATAAGCTTTGAAACCGGTAGAGGTGCTTGCTGTACTCTCTGATTTAACTAGAATATAATGCGGCTGTAGTTTCGTGTTGCAACGAAATTGAAAATGGTTATCTATTTTTGATTTACATGTTTACTCTGATTGGAGTACGCAGGGAACCATTCTCGTTGGAACTTTACCGCGCTGAGTAGATGGGATGTGAAGTATAAATTGTAAAATTCCCTCATCTTCTTTAGTCTCAGCATCCGTTATGGCTTGCAAATTTTAGAAGCCTCAGAGGTGTAACCAGAGAAGGTTCCCATTGTTTTTAGTCTGGTGGGATGTAGAGTAATATTTTTGGTATTATTTTTATGTGCTATTACAGGGGTGGCCAAGCTCCTTGATAGTCCGAGCCATTTTTCAAAATTTGAAATTTTTCGGGAGCCGCAACTAAACAATTATTTAAAAAGTGCAAAAAGGTATCAACTTTTTCTCTCACTGTTTGGATTTCATGAATTTTAAAGTGAAATAAAATGGTTCACATCGTTGTTTCAAATAATGCTATAAGCCGCCTTTACTAATTCAGGGTACTTCGATTCTTCATCATCCTTCCATCTTTTTCTGGTACGGCCTACTGATCTACCGAAATCAAAAAACACTGATCTTCAAAAAACACTGTATTTAACACTCTGTCTTCCTCTGATCTTACTACATGACCTGTCCATCTTATC
This sequence comes from Diabrotica virgifera virgifera, assembly GCF_917563875.1. Taxonomy (NCBI): domain Eukaryota; kingdom Metazoa; phylum Arthropoda; class Insecta; order Coleoptera; family Chrysomelidae; genus Diabrotica; species Diabrotica virgifera. The sequence continues at coordinate 49,367,028 of NC_065451.1, read as the reverse complement.
TAAGCTTTTATATGTCTGACGATGTTTTCAGTACCATACAGAGTCACCAGTACAGTTGTATTTCGTCTTATCTTGATTTATTCGAAGGCCCAGACTACCTGTTTCTTCCTTGAGTTGTAAAAACACCTCTCTCTTGTCTATTGTAGAATGGGGGATTGCATCTAGATCATCATAAAATTCCAGCAATTTGATCATCGATTCGCAAATCCCCCTGTCAGTGACGAATGTTGACGATCATCATGGCAATCTTTATTTTATCTGCAGCAACGCGAGAAAGCTGCACAGATGTTTTGTTAAACCAGATTCTGAGGTTCTTTAACCAGAATATTCTCCTTCTTCCTGGACCTCGCTTTCCAACTATTTTTCCTTGCGGGATGGCTTCTAGTAGCTCTCGGTTTTTCCCCATTTTTCTAAGGATCTCCTCATTTGTGACCCGGTAAGTCCACGGGATATATGATATTTTACTTATTACATATTCTAAGGCCAAATTGAATAGCAACGGTGAAGGGGTCTCCTTGTCTAAGTCCTAATGTTACACTTAGTTATTTAAATTTGTTGTTAGTAATTTAAGACATTTTGAAACACAAAAATTGAAAGTAATTCAGGACATTATTTATTGAGAGCCACAAATAATCCTTCAAAGAGCCGCATGTGGCTCGCGAGCCACAGTTTGGCCACCCCTGTGCTATTAGATTGGAAACAGTCTTTTGCTAGCAGTTGCCGCTAGGGCATTCCTGCCATTTCGTTCGTTGCAATCCATAACTGCACGTCGGGGTTTGTCCTGGTTGGGTCAGAGAGAGCAGCATATGTGTCTCCTGATGAGAAACTAATAAGTTTAGAAACCGGTAGAGGTGCTTGCTGCACTCTCTGATTGAACTAGGATATGATGCGGCTGTAGTTTCGTGTTGCAACGAAATTGAAAATGGTTATCTATTTTTGATAAAGGAATTCCTTGTGAATCATATATACTATGCTCATAAAAGATTTATAATATCGAAATCATTAGACAAAAGATAGTGTAGGAAACAGAGGTTGAACCTCGCAAAAAGGACACAAGTCCGGTTTTATTTTTTTTCTCATATATCAAGGGGTGCTTAATATGAAACTAACTTTTTCTTAAAAAATTTCGCCCCGGAACATCCCTTTTCATCCTTTTATTAAAGGGGGTAATTTGTGGTTATTGCGAAACGTAGCTCGTCCTTTACCTGTTAGATTTTAAATCTGGTATGGACTGTAATTATTTGCGCTGGAATGGATATTTGCATTAAGAAAACTATATTTAAATTTGAAGTTTATTCTGACAACTTGGTAAAAATTCAATTATTTCTTTATTGTTTATCAAGGTGCGTGCATCACCATGCAAACATAAATCTTCTTTTTATTTTCTTTTCATCTTCTACGAAACTGTCACATAACAAAAAAAAAAGTCAAAAAGTTCCTAACATACTCCCCACGTTGAAGTACACTTCAAACAAGTCCACGACACCTAATACACTTGGGAAGTTGTTATAATAGTTAGAGGATCACTGAGATTCTTCTAAAGGCAATTGGGCTAGATGTTTGGAGGATCTGGTGATGATGCCTTTCGAGGTTTTAACTTGAACAACCCTGATTTTTCCATATTTTCCAGGAAATACCTTCTCTATTCGTCCTAAAGACCATTTACATGGAGGTAAACTTGAATCATGGATAATCACTAAAGCACCTGGATTGAGAGGTTTCGATGAATTCTGGTTCCATTTATAAGACTGGTGCAATTGGCTGACATATTCTTTTGAAAAGCGAGCCCAGAATCGTTGATGAAGTTGCTGAACTTGTTGGAAATGATTAAGTCTGTTTGTAGGAATTGATAGAACATTGGGTTCAGGAAGTGAAGTTAAAAGGACGTAATGTCAAAAAATGGGAAGGAGTTAAGGGTTCAAGGTCAGATGGATCTTCTGAACTAGCAAAAAGTGGTCTTGAATTTAAAATAAACTCTATTTCGGTTAATAAAGTAAAACATTCTTCATATGTTAAATTAATATTGGTAAGTGTGCGTTTCATATGAAATTTCATTTGTTTTATAGACGATTCCCATAAACCGCCAAATAGTTCAGAGAAATAAGGAAAAAAAATATCCTGTTCGTGACACAACCCCCTCCAGGCCGAAACCAAATTTTTTGAGTAGTATGGACATCTATATTAATAATCTATATGTTTCCTGCAGCCGATTTTGATGATATACATAGTTATAAACAAATAAAGATCAAAAAACGGTAAATTTTGGCTTTTTTCGTCTATAAACAAAAAGTTACGAATTTTAAAGAAATTTGAGTATGGGAAACTCATAAACCGTATAAAAAACTTTAATATGGCGTTCGCTGAATATGTCTATCCTTATTGGTTGCTTATAAAATTGCAAAATAAATAAAAAATTTTGAGTTTTAACAAATATTCATAACTTTTGTAAAAATTAACTTAGAACGTTCTTATTACACGTAATACTGAGACTTCTGGTGCTTAAATCATACCCTAAATTTCAAAGCAATTGGTCAAATAGTTTAAAAGATATTTAATTTGTTTTTCCCAAATTAATTTTTTTTGCAACGCTATAAGTCAGAAAATGATGAAGTTACAGTAATACTTTGGATGGTTTCTGAAAGAAGAAAATTTATACTATTAACTTAATTTAAAAAAAATGACAAAAAATAATTCTAAATACTGCAAAATTATTTTGCAAAATATGTGAATTAAAAAAGGGGGGGCTAACTTCGTCCCTAAATGTCCTAGGACAATTGTTTTTCTTTCTAAATGTGTATAAAAATTTAGCCTTTCCAAATATGAAAAAATAATTTTTCTATGAGTAACGGTTAAAAAGTTATTCTAATTGTTTATAAGTAAGCAAAGAATCGACGTATTTTTGCAAAATAATTTTACACTGTTTAAAATAACTTTTTGTCATTGTTTTTTAATTAAGTCAATAGTATAAGTGTTCTTCTTCT